>NW_024068866.1:20000-90230 GCF_009389715.1 Phoenix dactylifera | reverse complement strand
GAGAAAAATAACAGCCTTCCATAATTCCTGCTACAAGGAACAGTTCTAATTTTCCTCTTGCCTTTTTCGACAATTATTTTTTTACGACAATTAATTGCACCTCGGTTAATGGATGCCCAGCCCTCATAATGCTGCAATAGGTTTCTAGTTAACCAAGCCCTTGCACCATTTTCATACTGTGAATTTCTTAAATAAATTTAAGTTCTACAATTGTCCAAAGAATCAGACACATATACACTAAAAAGGAATGGCACGTTGTACAATGAACTTGTATAATGACCTTCATTAGATGTTCATAGATCCTTTACTAGATGCTCCATTTGTTGATCACTTTGAATAGTTGACCTAATTTCACTTTTGATATACAGAGCATTTCATGCGACTAAAAGTTAGGACAAGACCTTGTTCTTCTGTTGGATAGCATAAAGTAAACAATAAAGATAGAAAAAAAATGACAAGTTACAGATGGCTCATTTCTTAAATAATAATGTTCCAGTTATAGGACAAAAACACCACCAAAAAAGAAGTTACAGGACAAAAATATGCAATTGATACAGAAGATGCATGAAAAGCTGTTATACTGCAGGAAGAGACATGGAACACAATGCAGCTCGACACTGAAAAAATTGTAAAATACTTATTCGGGACAAGCATTTGTAATGATCTAGTTGAAACAAATCACCATGATATTCGATGAACTCATGCTATAAAAGTAATAGAAGTTTCCAACATTCAAAAAACATGAAATGAGAAGTTAGGTGAAACCTTTATTAATCTCTTCTGCAAAAGAACCAGAAGGTAGTAGAAATTCTCCACTCCTGGTGCATCTTGAATTTGCCGACAGTGTACCAGAAATATTGCACAATAATAATGAAAAGAAAACAGCAGCCTTCTCTCTGAAACAACAAGAATAAATTCTTCTTAAATATATGTAGACTCTCAAGCTGATTTGTTTAAAAAAACACTCTTCAATAAGAAAAACAAATAATTAACTAATGGCCAAGATTTAACAGATAAGGGCTGCTTAGTTGCTAAGTTCTATGGAAAGAAGACCTCATACGCTTATATCTAAATCTTAAGGTTTGCTAACACATATGGTTGAGAAGATCCAAATGAGATTTTAGTTAAATCAAGTTTTGGTTTTATATATATATATATATATGACAGATGCAGGGAGCCATGTTTTTCTCAAGAATAGTTTCTTCTAAAATAAAATCCCACCCTTCTTAGAGACCAGATCTACATCTCTCAATCACATCCTCATATCAAAAGAAGGCCAGACTATCACCTCACTCCTCCATTACCCCTCTACTCTTCCCCTCGATCCACCTCTCCTCTTCCTCCACTTTTTCTATCCATCCTTTTGTCTTCCTCTTCTTCATTCTTATAACGAAACAACTAAATAAAACAAGTTTTAGTCGTACTAAAACATGTATGGTTTTTACAACACTGACAAACTAAACCGCCAAGGACCTCCAAAAGAATGATGTCATTAAATCACTTACTTAGGTAAAAGTTCAGGATCCATAGCTATAGCACGAAGCACTTGGGTGTCCATGCAGCCTTGAGATATAACGGTCTTGCTATATTGTGATATCCTTGTTTTGCTGCAATCATCCATATTTGAGAACACAACAAAATACTTGGGAATTTTCTCCAGTTCAAGTCCATCACTCTCTGCACATAGATCACGGATCTTCCTGATGGTGGACATAGGCATTGATTCAGAAGCTTCCGTCTTTGTAGCACATTCTGAGACCAGTAAATTACCATGTTGCTCAGATTTCTCAGCTTCAAAACTTTTATCTATTTTAAAGGAAAATATCAGTGTCTGATTCAAATTAATGAATACCCCAAGCACAAATGAAAAAATGGGTAAGAAAATGTTTGCATTATACTTACCAAGCATTTCACCACTTTGAGAAACAATTGCACCATCATGTTTTTCTCCTTTGCCTTCAATATGAATTTCTGTGGAAGTTGTAACTGTGGCATGAGTCAATCCATGGGTTCCATTTGGTACATTCACTAGTTCCCTTGATAAATTATGTATCTTTGGAATAGAATTATGCATATAACAATTCTCACATAATTGCTCGGAATGCAATGTGAATTTTGGAAAGCTACAGCTTGTGCTTCCTGAGAGCAATGATTTGTCAGACCCTCCTGACACTGCTTCCTCAGATACCTTTGAATCAGAAATGGTATTAGGACCTAGTTGGCCATGAACAAGGTGCTTGAACTCCCGATGGTCCTTTAGCCCCATGATAGGCAGCGCATCACTAGCCTTCTGCACTGAGTCGCCAGATTTACTGCCATTATATGTTGGTTCAACATCCATGTTACTATCATTTTCAAGGAAGGAAGGATTATGTTCAATATTACACAGCATATCATGGTGCTTGAAATCACCATCTGTTACAATTGTACCATGAATTCTTACTTCTTCAGATGAATGACTTAAGACTGGATTATCATTCAATGACAGTTCCTGCAAATGGGGCTTTCTGTTTCACAGTGTTGGAACTAATCTCCAACTCGATGACATCAAAGGTATGGAATGGCAAGGAATTACTTCTTTCAGTCTCAAAACTCTTCAAAGTTCCCTCTATCAGAAAATGAGAGTCATCCTGTACACATAGTTTGAGGCTAGCAGACTCAATTTCAGGCAAAGTGGGTGAAAGAGGCATCTCTATTGCAGCTCTATACCTTCTTTCATCAGTATCGCTATCCAGATCAAGTAGCTTCATATAATCCCCACATATCATCTTCTCAAAAGAAATTAAATCAGCCTGCTT
This sequence comes from Phoenix dactylifera, assembly GCF_009389715.1. Classification (NCBI taxonomy): domain Eukaryota; kingdom Viridiplantae; phylum Streptophyta; class Magnoliopsida; order Arecales; family Arecaceae; genus Phoenix; species Phoenix dactylifera. The sequence continues at coordinate 87,432 of NW_024068866.1, read as the reverse complement.
ACTGCAAACAGCATTAGATGGCTTTCCCTGCATACAGCATTCTCTTTCATCTGAAAAGGTTTTGCCATTTCACGGAGGGCGCATGGAACCCTACTGTCTTCTGTTTCATACTTTTCTGCTTGCTTCTGAATGTCATTTTGATTCAAGTATAGTACATCATTCTTCTGCTGCTTACGTAGCATTTTGTTACTCCTGTGTTTGCAGGATTTTTTACTGCGATCATTATGATTTTTGGCACAAAACCCCTTTCTGTCATCCAAGTACTCTGAGATCCCAGAATTTTCCACGCCTGAAGGGATATTACCTTTTCTGTTCAAAAGATATTTTAACTCAGATAGTTTCTCTCCTATCTTCAAATGCAACTGACCATCCTCAGAATATAACCATGCAACAGATTCTAGAGCATCTTGGATCCTTCTTTTTTTTCTGCGACTATTAGACGCCTGATCCACTACACTTACTGCAGATGAATTCAGGCATGCATTTATTACATTTCTTTGGACAGACGTTCTATTGTTATTCTCTGTCACCACCCCAATATTTTCTGTTTGCCTAGTTTTAGCCACTCCACCAGACAGTCTCAGAATGGATGATCTCTGATTGGAGCTCTTCTCTGCTACTTCGGTTGATGCAGTGGCAAATAATGCATCCTTTCCCTGTGAGCCCATGAACTTGCTATCAGAAAAAGATGTTGCAGTGGAACATACGGCAGAACTTTGTGACTTGATTCTGACAGAACCTCCAACTGGAGGCTCCAATTCAGAACTAATACCTGAGGTTGGCCGGGTACAGCTTCCTCTAGATAACTGTAGGCGAGGGCATTCCCTGGCAGAACAAGGGTGATTAAGTGAATTTGTATAGCATATCTCTGGCAAGCTAAAATCACTTTGCGAGTTAAAATTGCATGGTTGGGGACCCAAAAGGTTGTTCTGCAAGTTGCAGCCCCATAGCTCTGGAGATTCGCCGTTCTGCATAACAAGTTCATGAGTGCTTGAAAGTTAATAAAACAGAAAAGGATCACCAAAGCATTTTGTTACTAAAAATTTAATAAATATTTCGAGCAAAATGAGAAAGACATAAAATTATTAAATGCATTTGCAGGCAGAGTCTGGATAAAGCATGGATATGGGTGTGGCAGGCAGCAGAATAAAAGAAGCTTGAATTGCAAGGCTGGAGTATCATCTTGGGGGCAAAACATCTCATGCACCAAAACATGACTAATCAGGCTTGTTGAAGAATTTTATGACAATGTCACGTAGATACTCTCCAGCTTTCTGCAAAAGAGTAAAAGAGCATCACCTAGATGCTGCACTCTCAAAAATGAGTTATCTCAATCTCCTGATGTACAGTTCATGAGAAAAAGCTGAGTTAACAACTATCATGGCTGTTTTCCCAGGGGTAACTAAGGTCAAAGTTTGGAAAAACTGAGCTTATGTCATCAGTTTTTGTCTTCTAATTCAAGAAAAAGAGAGAGAGAGAGAGACTGCCAAGATGACTGTAAAGTTTAAAGAAATTCATCATAGCTATTATATTAGTAAGACGTAAAAATTATATATCAGCATATATACTATTTTCATTATCTTCATTCAGGCTGACAATGTGTCTTAAATTTGCAAAATTATCGTTTCCTATGCAATATTCTTTGGCATTATAAAAGAAGATTTAGAAGCATGCCTGATTAATAAGAGAATCTTGTTCATTTCATGTTCTCCATCACATGATCAAATTTTTGCATGGAAGAGTAGCTTTCATAATTTAATTGTGCAGACCTATGCATCCATAATATTCCTGTGAATTTGACACCTACTAACGAACAATTACTTGTGGCAACTAATGCTAAGGTTACCTCTAGATAGGCAAAATTGTCATTGTTCAGGTAGTGCATATGACAAATAAAGATATTAGATACAAACCTTTGCCAGGCTATCTGTACCTTCCATGCTGCATGATAGGAAGTCGTAAAGGACATTAAAGCGGCAAGACATTTGCATGAAATCCTGTTTTAAGAGAGAAAGCTCTTTCCTTATAAACCTATTTTCTGCTTTCTCTAGTTTATTCATTCTTTTAGCATGCTTTACTTGCTTCTTTTTTAGCTTGAGTTGCTCTCTTAGAAGCTTGACATCTGCAGTTTTGATGTTTGTTCCGCCATTAGATCTTTTATCTCCAAAACATGAACAACCCCTTACATCTCTTCCGGTAGATAAAATCTCCTCGACTTTCCTCTGTAATTCTTCACTCCTTTGCTTCTCCTTCTCCAGCCTCTGGGACAAATTATCTGCCCTGTATTTTTCACCCATTGCCTTTTTCCTTTCTACTTCCATGAGCCTTCTCTGTTCTTCTGCTTTTGTCCTCTCCATATCAGCACGTTCCCTTTCTCTGTTTATCTTCTGCTTCTCAGCTTCAACCTTTTTATTTGCATCATCTGCTTTGGAGATCTCCACAATCAACTTCTCTCTTGCTTCATTAGCTTCCATCTTTAGTTTTTCAAGGCAAAGCCTGTATTCATCAGCTTTGTTCCTTGCAATCTCTACATGTTTCTTTACTTCTTCTACCTTGCTTTTCTCCACTTCCACAAATTTCCATGCTTCAGCAGCTTTTTTCTTCTCCACCTCAGCCTTCTTCTTCTCAGAATTGCTTCGCTTTTTCTCTTCATCTAAAAGTTCCTTGAGCCTTCCTACTTCTCCCTCTGCCTCCAAAATGCGAATCAGGCCACTTTCATCATCAGCCTCACTTCTCGAACTTCCACTTTTCTGACAGGAGGACATCTCAGCCTTCAAGTCATGCATTTCTTTCTCCAACTGATTTCTAATAGTGGACTCCTTTTCTTTTGCTTCTTTCTCTCGCCCTGTCCGTGCCCGCTCCTCTTCATAAGCTGCATTAGAATTCTCATCTGAGTTTAGAAGACCTCAAGGCATAATGACATAAAAGACAATTATTGAACTGAATTCCTATGAGAACAGAAACCAGATCATGATAATACATGTTTATTCATAAAATTAAAAAAAATCTCTCTAAGAAAATGCTAATACAAGGGTTTTCCTAAAAAATAATTAAAACAAAAAATTGTTATAAGATGTGATTTTAAGGTGATGACTCTAGGGGACATGACGAGAGTCCTGACACCTGGGGTGATGGTTATGCTAGGGTAAAATAGACCAATGAGTACAGATGAGATGAAAATGAAGACAGAGGAAAACGAATAGAAGGCAAGGGAGATATATTGGGGTGATCTCAACCTAAATAAACTTTTGGCTGAATCCTAAGTGGAATAGACCACAGTGGCATTATGGGCTCCATGAAACACCAAAAACACAAACATATTGAAGGGAATCACTCCACTTTGCCAATCCTCCTTAACAAGGGAGCATAATCAGACCTGCTTTCTATGAATTATGAACTCCCTCTGTCACAACCTTACAAATTTATAAGCCTGAAAAGGTGATATTACCCACCTTATTAGTTTGCTTAATCTAAGAGAAGTCCTTTGGTTGTCTAACAGTTTTTCACGTAATGTCCCATTATTGTTTTTGTGCCTAGCCCACCGAAATGTTGCACAATCTCTTAACATCTTGTGGGTAAAAATATAGCAACAGAACATGCTGCTGCTTAGGGCTTTCGTCTCCTTAACCAACCACGAATATGCAGCATGAACTTTAAACTGTCGATTTCATGATCGGTTCGACCCAAAGGGGTAAGAATATGTTATAACAGTATCAATTCAAAAACAATTTAGGGATTCAAATTCTTCAGATTTATTTATGGTAGCTATCTAGACTCGTCATTTCTCCTGATTTAATTCAACCAATAAATTAACCTTCAACCATGAACTACGAAGCACAGTGATCCACAAATCTGTCGAGAAAATAACAATGCAGCAAATAATGCCTATGGGAGAGGGAGAATCCACTATCGAATCTGTGATTCTTAGCCTTACCCTTCTTGAGATTCTGATTCTCGTTCAGGAGCTTATTCGTTTCGTTCTCGAGGAGCTTCACGGCCTGCCGGAGAGCATTCCTCTTCTCTTCCAGCTTCTGATACCGTTTCTTGATCTGAAACAAAGAAACACCGCACAACAATCGTCACCATGGATCAGAAACATAAAAGATTCAAAAATTCGGCGGAGAACTGACGAAAGAGAAGGGATCTGAATCTTACCTCCGCGCAGCACGGATTCAGGGGTTCGGGTTCTAACGCTATGTCGGCCGCCATGGGAGAAGAGATGATGGATAGCAGCGAGTTTGGGGGATTAGGGTTTCGAAGGCATGGCCAAGAGACGATTAGGGTTTCAGCGCTGCGCGGTGGGAGACGCCGCCGTTGCTACTGAGTGATGGTTTTGCATTGAAGCGGAATAAAACCCTTCTAAACCCTTCGCACGCGTAAAAATAATATGCCACCGCCCAGGCTTGAGTAACCGCCTTTAAGACGCGCGTGAGTCTGATGGAGATGCGCCCTAATGCGGCGTTCCGTGATCTAAATCGGATCGCCAAAACTTTTATTTTAAAACAATTTGATCCTCGATATCTCAAATCATCATATTCATTTATTATATTTTAATAATTTAACGACATCACATTTCATAAAAATTCAAAATCACTAGACACATATATCCAACAAACCTTAGTATATTTCATAAAATATATTTAATAATTATATAAAAATATATTATAATAAATGATTAATATATTAATTATTAATATATTTTATAAAAATATGTTTATTGATCTTATAAATCATTAATTCTATAAAAATATATTAATCAATATTATAGAATTAATATTTTTATTTATGCTTATAATATATTATTATTTTAATAATAATATTTATTTTGATTAGAAAAATAAGATAAATAGGAGTAATATATTAAATAATTTCAATGTATAAATATAAAGTACAATATATATATTTATTATATTTTAAAATTATAAATGAATAATAATTATAATGACAATAATATGAATAATTATATATTATAATATAATATATACTATAAATACAATATATATAATATCAATATAATATAATATGTAAGGTTTTTTTGCATGGATACCCTTCTAAATATCGGATTTTGCATGAATACCCTTCCAAAATTGATATTTGCATGTATACCCTCGTAAAATACTTGTTTTGCTATTCTACCATTTTTTATTCTTATTTTTGCATACGTACCTATGTCATCTAATGCCGTTAAAAAATTAACGGTTTCAAGTTAAAATGACTAAAAGATCCTTAATAGGTAGGCATGCAAATAGAAACATTTATAAGGGTATACAAGCAAATAGTAACTTTACAAGGATATTCATGCAATTTTTTATATTTAGAAGGGTGTGTATGCAAAAAAGAATTCTAATAGAATAATAGATGGAAAGAATTTAGATACATTAATTAATGTGATAGCCTTCATAATCCTGTATTTATTAGTTACTATCTTCTCTCTGGGCCTTGGAAGAAACTTTATCATGAGCATCCTCTCCATAAAACACTTTGGAATAGAAATAATTGTTCAAAACCTATTTGCACCAATGCAGAGCATCATGTCAGGGATTCTTATACATGAAGAAATGCACCTTCCCTCTTTCCTTATTCGGGAGTCTGATGGTCATGTTACAATCTAGTGGGCAATTGCACAATCAAATTGGATTTACTCTAAATCTTGCGTCTGAAAGATGACATATCTACTAAAGACAACGATTCCATTTTCCTAAGACCATTCCAGACACACAAAAACAAGAAAGTATCATTCCAACCATTTCTAACTCCCATATAAAAATCACGACAGCGTTCTTCAATAGTAAAATGAGAACTGAATCACTTGAAAGCAAATAGCAAGCAAGTTTGTTATGTTACTAGTCAAGAATGAACAATGTGGTATTCGCAGGATCCCTAAACTTGAAGGCCAGCTTCTTCAAGAACCTAGGCTTGTCATCTCCTCCATACGCGATCGAAATGGCCTTCTTCAAACCCCGGGCATTTGGGCTGCCCACCTCCTTTTAACTCCGTTAGAACAACCATTATATTAGGGATATTTGTACAATAACATAGTTTTACAAGGGTATACATGCAAATATCAATTTTGAAAGGTATTCAAGCAAAATCCGATATTTAAAAGGATATCCATAAAAACCCTAATATATAATACTAATATAATATATTAGGTATTGATATCCTAATTTTTTTTATTTGAGAGCATTTTGTCCCTAAATTTTAGCTCAAAATCATAGGATGATTTTGGGATACCCCAACCTCAAAGGACTAGTTTTATACCATTGGGTTAGACAATGATTTGAGATCACTACCTATATTGTTCTCTTACTTCAACTCAAATTCATAGCAATTTCTATTTGATTGTGGTTTATGATTGTACTATTTACATGCACCCAACCTGAGTTATAAGAAAAACAAACTTGGCTAAGCTTTTGAAAAAAACAAACTTGATTTAAGTTTGATTTATACTATTATGATGATAAATAACCATCATCATAAAGAGAGAGATAAAAAAGATGGACAAATGGTTATCTGGATTATCAAATAAAATTAATAGTCCATGTAGATTGATAAATTTTTATATAGATCAATAAAGTCGCCATAGTATTTTATATTATGTAAAAACTGTAAATAGAATTAGATTTTTCCTAATAGACATGTAGAGACAAGTTAATTCGTGTTCCTTTTGTTAGTTAAAATCATGGTTAAGATTATTTTCTTTTTAATTAGTTCTATTTAAGACTATTGTATGGAGATTGATTGGATCTTGGTCATGTGCAGGTAAATATTTGAAAAAGGATCCAAAGTTTGAGAATCAATGTGGTTGGAATATCTTGATGTATACCATGATATTTTGCAATTAATTTTCTTAAATGCATGTAATACTTAAGAATGATAAGCTAATATCTAAAAAAATTATTTAAAATTTCTAATTTAATATTAAATTAAATCTATGTACATAGAATGATAAATATGAAGAGAGTAAGATTAACTTAAAGTTAAGCACATGATCTTAAATGTTCCATAACTTTGTAATAACTTATGATCTTATAGTTTTGGTGATGCTTAATAATAGTTAACATATGGTTGTGCAATTTAATATTTTTGTTTATTTTTATTTTTATTTTTATTATTATACAGCAGCGACTCACACTAGTCAAGCATAAGTGTAACCAATAAAGTCCAGGAAAAGAGTATATGATGGAGAGAAGGAAGGAACAGATTCGTGATTCTTCCAAAGAATCTTTTCTGAATGATGTGCAGCATAGGAAGCGACCCAGTCCACCGCGTTGTTTCCCTCTCGATAGAAGTAAGAGACCCAGAAGGAACCAAACTCTTTCCCGAGCCCGCATATGTCCTGAAGTAGTGGTGTCGGTCATCGCAGTTGAGCTGGCCTCAAATTGTTTAAGTCTGGGCCACACATGTAGATCGAGACTAGAAGATTAATTTCAACACAAAGTTTCGCTTGGACCTGCCAAAAGTTTTTTTTCGTTTTAGGCTTCGGGCAGGGTTCAACATGATGCCCGAACCTGACCCAATTAAGCTTGACTAGGCCCAAAGCCTGTGCCTGACTTGGCTAAGGCCAACTGGGTCCCAATGTCAAGGCCCGACCCGACTAAGCGCAACAGTTCTGAGGTCTGGGCCCAGAATCAAATCACTACGAGAAGAGCAAATAAATTTTTGTGCATAGATAGATGAAGGAACTTCTTCGCTATTTAGCAAATAACAATTAGTATTTTCAAGGACAAACCCATCTTCTTCTTGTTAGGAAATCATCAATCATGCAATTCCCTCAAGAAAGAAACCACCAATCTGTCAAATGCTGTTGAAGATGCAGAGTTATTGAAAATTAGTAAGAAAAATATAGAGGCCGTTGGAAAACTAATAAGAAAGATGCAGAGTGTTGGAAACAAATCATCCATCATGCAATTCTCTTCAAAAAAGAAAACCACCAATCTGTCAAATGTTATGAAGATGCAGAGTTATTGAAAACCAATAAGGAAGATATAGAGCCATTGGAAACCAATAAAGAAGATGCAGAATTGTTGGAAACAAAGAAGAAATCTTTCCAACGTTCTAATTGAGCTATTAAAATTCTTGTAATTATTTTTCTTCCTATTATATTGTTGTAAGGTTTTTCTATTTATAGTCAAATACAATCACCTCAAATCAAGGAGAGTTTCACCCAAAAAACTACTAGATAAATCTTTCTTCATGGTATCAGAGCTAGATTATTGCTAATGCTCTTAAAAAAAACACCATCTGATCCACAAAAACCCACTCTTCTGCTCAATTTAGTATAACTCACCTCCATAGCTTCTCCAACAATTGCTATCGGTAACTTTGTTACCCTCCACCTAAAAATAGATAACTATCCTCTCTGAAGGGAGCAAATTCTAATCCTTGCTGCAAGCCAAGATTTGCTTGGCTATCTCGATGGGGACACACCAGAACTCATGCGAACTATTGCTAGGTCAGGATCATCCAACACTAGCTCCATTCCCAACCCCGAACATGCCAAGTGGAAGAAGAATGATCTTCTTTTAAGAGGGTGGATCATTGGAAGCTTAACTGAAGAAGCCTTCGGTCTTATTATTGGACAGCAATCAGCTGCCAAAGTCTAGAGCGCTCTTCAAGAGGCGTATGCCCAACCTTCTTAGGAGAGGCAATTTATGCTTCTACATTAGTTGAATTCTCTTCACAAAACTTCTGAGATGGCACTTGATGATTATATTTGTGAGTTTAAGCGAATTTTCGATAGTTTGCTGCTATGGGGTGACCTATCTCTGACAAAGAAAAGATTTTTTCTCTCTTAAATGGCTTAGGTACTCAATATGAACCTTTTGTTTCTTCTATGCTTAAACCACCTACTCCATCCTATGGTGAGATAATTCCTTTACTTCAAGCCTTCAAAATTTGTACTAACATCAACAAACACCACTCTTATAGCTATGCTGCATTTTTTAGTTAGCATAACGAAGGCAACAAAAACAAAGGTGCATTCGTGGTCATAGAAAAAATTATTCAGGCAAAGGTAGAGGACCCACTCGTTCAAATAAGCCTGCAAACCATAATGCTGCTCCACCAACCAAACCTACTGGATTCAAGACCTCGGGTCACTCCTCCAATGCAACTGTTCGTTGTCAAATTTGTAAAAGGCATGGACATGAAGCCCTTGTGTGCTGGTTTCGCTATGATCAGTCTGATGATGACACTCCAAATCAAGAGGCGTTTGCTGCTTTGCAAATTCGTGATTATTTGGAAGACTAGGAGTGGACAACTGACACTGGAGCATCATCTCACATGACGTCAAATGCTGGTATGTTGCGTAATCTCAAACCTTATACAGGCACTGATCATGTGATGGTTAGTAATGGTATGATGTTATCTATTACGCATATTGGCCAAGCTGTTTTGCATCATAAATCACATACTTTTATTCTTGACAATGTCTTGATTGTTCCAGATTTAGAACAACATCTTTTATCTATCGGACAACTAACTAGTGATTATCCTATAAATTGTAAATTTGATGATTTTGGCTTTGCTATTAAGGAAAGGTTGACAAACAGGATCCTTTTTAGAGGAATCAAGAGGGGTAATTTGTACACAATCAAGACATCGCTAGAGGCCCACTTTTTTATACATTTTCAGGCGGTGAACAGTGAAGTTTGGCACCGACGAGTTGGCCATCCACAAGTTATTGTTGTTCAAGCTTTGCATTCCAAAGGACTTCTTCGATTGCGAGGAAAAAATAAATTTTGGGTTTGTGAAAGTTGTCAGTTAGGCAAACTTAGCAAATTACCGTTTTTACCTTGCTTGGATAATGACTATAATCTATTTGAAAAATTTCATTGTGATCTTTGGGGACCTGCGCCTATTAGTTCTAATGATTTTTTTATACTATGCTTGTCTTGTTGATGATCACAATAGGTAAATGTGGCTTGTTTCCTTGCAAAAAAAATCTGAATTCTTTAACTATTTTCGTGCCTTTGTTGCTTATATTGAGAGACAATTTTTCCGTAAGAACAAAATTTTGTAAAGTGATGGCGGGGGTGAGTTTGTTAGCAACGCTCTCACTAATTATTTGCAGGAGCTTGGTATAGTCCATCAATTGTCATTTCCACACACCCCGGAACAAAATGGTCTCGTTGAACATTGCCCCGAACCATACGTGAGCTTGGCCTTACTATGCTATATCACTATGGTATGCCAAAAATATTTTGGGTGGAAGTCTTTTCCACTGCTACCTTTTTAATTAATCGCTTACCATCTCTTGCAAATTATAGTGAATCTCCTTTTTATAAAGTCTATGGCAAACATCATGATTATAAATCCTTTAGAGTTTTCGGCTTTAAATGTTATCCTTACACCTAGCACACTAAATCTAATAAGTTTGATCCCAAAACTGTGCCATGCGTTTTTATGGGTTACAACCAAAAACATAAAGGATATAAATATTTTTCTCCTCAATCAGGAAAAATATTTGTCTCTAGACATGTGGTGTTTGATGAAGAGACTTTTTCTTACAAAAACCAAAGCACACTTCATCTAACCTCCCACGACACACAAAATATTACATCCTTTTCAGATTGGCTTGATGAGCGGCCCCCTATGCCTACATCTGCATCCCCTATGATGTCTCCAATCGAAGCACCCTCACACATTATCGAGCTTCCCACTTTGGAAGTAATAGCCAACCCAGGCACAAATAATACTATGCTAGAGAGTCCTTCTATCCTTATGGATCACTTCTCTGAGGTGCATTTAGTCCTCTTATGGCATTGGCTCCTAGCATGTCTTCAAAAAACATTCATCCATAGTCACACGGTGTAAGGCAGGTATTTCTAAATCCAATCCCAAGTACGTCCATCTTCATAGTGTTACATCTATTCCTCAGAACTAAAAACTATTAAAACTTCTTTAAAACATGAGAGATGGGTCAATGCTATGAAAGATGAATTAAATGCTCTAAGTAAAAATGGAACCTGGAGTTTTAGTCCCTCGAGAGCCTAACATGCATGTAATTGGCAACAAATGGGTTTACAAATCTAAACTTAATTCTGATGGTACCTTACAACGCCTAAAGGCTCGTTTAGTTGCAAAAAGGTATCATCAGTTGATGGCATCAATTACCATGAGACTTTTTCTCCGATAATCAAACAAAGTACCATAAGATTTGTGCTCTCTATTGCTCTTTCAAAAATTGGGACATTCGACGAGTTGATGTTAAAAATGCTTTCTTACATGGTTCTGTCCAAAAAACTATTTTTATAGAACAACCTCCTGGTTTCACTGATTCTCACTTTTCAAATCATGTTTGTAAATTTACACAAAGTGTTATATGGTCTCAAACAAGCACCACATGCATGGTTTGCTCGTTTTAGCTCATTTTTGACCAAATTGGCTTCTTCTATAGCATTGCTGACCCTTCACTCCTTATTACAAAAAATAGAGGGACACTTTATTTACAAAATCCTATCCTTTTACAAAATTTTATTTTTGATCTTCATAAAGAATTCGATATGAAAGATCTTGAATTTCTTCATTACTTTCTTGGAATTCAAATCACATGTACTCCTAATAGTTTGCTCTTGTCACAGTCTAAGTATGCTTTAGACATTCTTCAGCGAGCTCAAATGGAGGGGTGTAAGCCGATGAACACCCCCATGTCTCCCAAGGATAAGGCCTCCATGGAGACCACCTCATTTTCTGATCTTGCTCACTATCGGAGTATAGTTGGTGCTTTACAATATCTTATATTTACCAGACCAGACATCTCTTTTAGTGTGAAATTTGTCTCACGGTTTATGCATTCTCCAACGCAAGAATATTATCAACTTGTCAAAAGGATCCTCAGATATGTGCACAACACCATTACTCTTGGACTTCACCTTCGCCGCCACTCAGCTCTTAACCTTTATGGTTTTTCTGACTCCGATTGGGCCGGTTGTAAGGAGACTAGACGATCTACCTCAGGATACTGCACCTTCCTTGGTAGCAATATCATCTCTTGGTCAACTAAAAAACAGTCTTCTATCTCCCGCTCCAGCTTCGAAGTAGAATACAAATCATTGTCCAATGCTGCCGTTGAATTACTTTGGTTATCCTACATTTTACATGATCTTGGCATTTCTCCACAACGCCTCCTCTCCTCCTAACTGACAATCAAAGTGCTATTTATGTGGCAGCCAATCCTGTTTTTCATGCATGTAGCAAGCATATAGAAATTGATTTCCATTTCATTCGGAAAAAATCCAACAAGGTCTACTCCGCACGAAGCATGTTCCATCCAAACTCCAAATAGCAAACATTTTTACAAGACATTGGATTGGCCAGCATATAAATTCAATCGCCACAAATTAAGCCTCATCTCACAGGTTGATTTGAGAAGGGATGTTAGGAAACCATCAATCACGTAATTACCATCAATCATGCATTCCCTCCAAGAAAGGAAACCACCAATCTATCAAATGTTGTTGAAGATGCAGAGTTGTTGAAAACTAATAAGGAAGATATAGAGCCGTTGGAAACTAATAACAAAGATGAAGGGTTGTTGGAAACAAATCATCAATCATGCAGTTCCCTCCAAAAAAGAAAACCACCAATCTGTCAAATGCTATTGAAGATGCAGAGTTATTGGGAAACCAATAAGGAAGATATAGAGCCGTTGGAAACCATAAAGAAGATGCAGAGTTGTTGGAAACAAAGAAGAAATCTCTCCAACGTTCCAATTGAGCTGTTAAATTCTTGTAATTATTTTTCTTCCCATTCTATTGTTGTAAGGTTTCCTATTTATAGTCAAATACAATCACCTCTCAAATCAAGAAGATTTCACCCAAAAAACTGCTAGCTAAATATTTTTTCACTTCTAAGGTCTCAGCTAAAAATCCATTTCAAGGACAAGCAAGCTACATTCAGCCATAAATCAGTTATCAATTGATTGATTCTTGGTTATGGCTAGACACACAGAGCAGTAACATCTGCCACATCCCACATGCACAACCACATCTTCGTTTTGGTTAGCAAGGACCAAAGTTTGTATGGGTTAGGATTGTATCTTTCACACGAAAGAAAGATTCATCTTCTTTCGTGTGAATCTACTATTGGATCGATCACACAATGGTTGCTTCAAGATCTGCACAGATACATGAATATAGAGTTATGAAAAAAAATGTTGTGGAAAAAACAAAAGAAACAACCCGAACCCAGTTATACTTACATGGATAACTAGGATCGCATCCAGATAACAAACTTGATACGAGTGTTTCAGATCTACTATATTCCTAATTGCAGTGTCCGCTATGTTTAGAAGCTTTGATCTGTCTGTCAGCTTAGGCATGGCCCCCAGTTATGAAAAAATATGTGAAAAATTGCAATATACCTATTCGATACTATATATTCTTAACAATAGAAATAGTAAAATTGGAATCAGGCACATTCAGAATCAATGCATACCCATGGGACAAAGACTGACATTGAGATCGATCCATCTTTTCAGCTGGTTTCCTTCCCATCGGTGAGCTTGCCGAAAATTCAGCAATAAATAAAACTTGGAACTTTCGTTCAAAGAAATCAGCTGCACTGCATGGATATAATATTTTATATCTCAGTTTGGGAGGAGGATAAAGAAAAGATTTGGTTGGTGGATTTTTTTTTTCACTAAAATATTTTATCTGAAAAGACGATTCCTGAGAAATATTTTAGCATGTTTGGTTGATTATAAAAAAGTGACACATCTCAGAGTAATTTATGCTTGGCTAAGCATCTATTTTTTTACTAAAATTATATAAAATATCTATTTTATCTTTAATAAAGAAAAAGATCTTATCTATGTTCGGAGTCCCCATTGCTTCACTAGGAGGCGGCTCCAAGCGATTTGCACGTCCTACCAGATCTAGCTGGCTAGGAATGCGCGAACATTTGGCGAGCGCATTGCGTCCCCGAGATTTGTGGTGGAGAGTGGCGTGTGCAAGCGGCGAAGCTCAATCACATCATACCTGACGTAGGGACCCTGACAGCTCGGGACATCTGGGGTTTCCATTTTGCTTCGGCAGTATCTCGTATGGTGTTTTTCATTTGGGAGCCCCCACCTCCAAGTTTTCTCAAAGTCAATTTCAATGGATCTGTATTGGACGGAGATTCGACGGGTCGCGGGTTTTGTTATTCGGGACCCATCTGCTGGGGTCGTGGTTACAGAGGGCAGTCAACTTTTCAATATATCGGTTCCGAGTGCGGAGCTGAGGGCCGCATGGACGGATCTTCATCACGCTCGGTGTGTGTTACGGGCCAGTTCCATTGTCCTGGAAGGGGACTCGGCCACGGTCATCAGTTGGATTCGGAGGAGCCCTAAGGATAATGGTTGTGTCCACCCATTGCTCTGAGATATCTGGGCAATGGTGAAGGATGGAGGGGCCTTCCAGGCCAAGCATGTTTTCTGTGAAGCTAATGGGGCTGTGGATTGGATGGCTGCTTATGGAGCTAGTCACTCCGGTAGTACCCTATGGTTGGAGATGGGGAGTTGCCCCTGGCACTCAGAAGTATTTTGTTTTTGATTTTATTGGGTGCATCTCTACTCGTCAGGAATGATCTAATCCGCTTTAGCAAAAAAAAAAATATCTTATCTATAAATTTTGATGCCTTAAGAGTATTTTGGGAAATTAAAGACCATAATTTTCAATTAGTGGAAAAGTAGTTTTCTTATGTCTTCCATAGATTTCTTTTTTATAAAAATATGAAAATTTTATTTTTATGAAAATACTACTTTCTTTTTTTTTTTTTAACTCCAATCGAACAAAAGATTTTTTTTTGTTTTCTCGTTGACCATATTTTTTTTTCTTCCTCTTTCTGCGGACCAAACAAATATTATAAGAAGGGTTTGTGTATAGCATCTAATGGCAATCAGGAGCCACGTTACCTAGAGTGCTTGAAGGTATGATACTGCCTTTATTTTGTGGTTTCAACCACCCATTTGCAAGGTCAAAATCTGAAATCCGAACCCAGAAGCGATTTAATAGGAAGAAAATTAGATCTCAGTTGACAAAATACATTTAAAATTCATAAAGAATAGGACACTGATTAGAAACTAATAGAAAAGACATAAGATGTTATTATGTACCTTGGCATTAAACTCTGAATCAAAAGGACGATGTTAGATCTCTATGGATCACTGGTAGATCGCAATGCCATCGTCTGTTACATCCATGCACAAGATAATAACATCAGAAAAAAAGGCAATTGTTACCTAAATTAAAGACCACATTCGGATATTGGAAAGTGATTTAAAAATGTAAAAAGTTGCTGCATCAAGTGCAATCTTTATCTGAGTGCGCCAGGATAATGCTGATCAGGCCATGAAATGTTCCCATAAAGGTGTTAAGAAAAGAAAACAAGCCAAGATTCAAGCCTTCTTGCTTGATTTCACTTGGAAAAAAAAAAACACGAGAACAAGCATACCATGCAATTGTGTTTCTAGATATCTAAAGAATCCATATAACAAGCTTCAACTGTATGAGTACTCAAGATCCATCCAGTAAATAATCGATATGAGACTAAACACACATCGGCACGGGTCCTTGTATACTCTTCCGTTTAAGTTCTAATATCATCGTTAGTCTAAGGGTTTAAGTCCATTCAAATATAATCAAAAGCACCATAATCGGTCCGTGGTCGGCCCTAATGAATCCATACTGCAGTGTTCCCTAGTTCACAAAGGCTATAGTATAGATAGAGTATGTGAGGATCCGTTCGGCATGTATTTAGTCCTGCAACAGTTATTTGCCGAGAAGATCTTGTGTACTTATATAGATTAAAGAATCCAAAAATTTGTCTTTCAGCTAGTCTTTTTGGATGAAGTCATGAATGTGACAATTATACAACTTGGAGACTACTCATGTGAAGAGAGAGCAGAATCAGCCTAAATTCGATCTAGCAAATCTTGGCACTACTCTGACCTCCCTCACTCGCTAGAGTTCCAATTTTCCTAGGGATTTGATGCCACTTGATGATCACCTCAAGGAATAACACCAGCGGCCATATCGTATGAACCCAATGCCCCGGTCTCGATCCCAGCTTGAGCCTTTTTTTTTTTTTAGTACAACGGCAGCTCACACACGCCAGACATGGGTACAACCAACAAAATCAGAAAAGAGCAAATAACACAAAGACCGAGGCACAGACGCATGGTAACTCAGATGAATCTTTCTAATGTGGGCCGCAAATGAGGCCACTGTTGGCGACCCGGGGGTTCGGTCCCGATCCCCGGCCCAAGCGACTAAGGTTGATGTTTGATGTTGGCGGTTTGCCTTGGGACCGACTTGCTGTGGGTATTTCCTCCTTCTTGTTGCCGTGGAATCCACGCCGTATGCTTGCCTTCGGGCTGCCGGCGTTGGGAAGAAATCAAGGTGGGGCTCAATGGTTGGAAGAAAGGTGATTTCATTCCACTAAAAACGGATTACAAAAAGGACTGGCAAAGGTCGGGAAGGGACCTTGCACTACCTAAGAACAATCTAGGGGCGCTGATGTTCCCCACCCTAGTCCCAAGCCTTTCGGCCGACAAAAGAAAGGATACAACCCTTGACACAATGGTGGAAAAAACAATGTTCTAAGAGATGAATGCCTAAGGCCCTAATGGCTCCTTTTAATGGCCGACGGCCTTGGCTTATTTTGGACTAAAACCCTAATGAAAAGGACTCCTAATTCGGCCGCAATGGCCTGGGTCAATCTTGGCCCTTGGTTCGGCCATGCTGCCAGGTGTTTGGCGCTCGGGATTTGCTGTTGGCATGGCTTCTGTGCGTGGCACCTGCTGTGGCTGCCATCTGCCCGTGCGCAGCCAGATTTGGTTGCTGCGCCGGACGGCTGGGTTGGGTTCCTGCTGTGCCGAGCTTGCTTCCTGGTTTGTCATGCCTTGCTGCCTTGGCTCGAGCTTCCCTTGGATTGCTGGCGTGTCCTCTTGACGCGCGCTCATTGGCGGCCTGATGCATCCTGGCCGCCCGTGTCAGCCTTGGTCGTTTGGCCATGGAAGAGCCTAGAAGCTCCTCCACGGATTCTTTGCGTGCGGTTTCCTGGTTTGCCTCGGCGCTGATGCTTGGCAGCCTGCCAAGTGTCCCTGGTTGTTGGCCTTGGGACTGGTGCCGCAATCTTTTGATGGTTTTCCTTGTTTGCGCTCGGGCGTTGATGGCTGCCACTTGGCCTTTGGTGCGCCGTCGATGCTGGGCTGACAGTTCCTTCCTTCCTTGGCCGGGCGCCTGGCCGGCTGATGGCTGCCATGTGTCCTTGGACCGTGCGCTCGGGCTTGAGCTGACCGTGGCTTCCTTTTGGCGGGCTTTGGTCGGCCTGATGCTTGCCATGTGTCTGCTGTGCGCGCGGGGTCGGGCTGGCTGCTGCTTTCCTTCTTTGGCTGGGCGCATGGTCGGCGGATGCTGCCAAGTGTCTTCTGGTGTGCGCGGGCCCTGGTTGACTGTGGCTTTCCATCCTTGGCATTCGGGCGCTCGTGCCGCTGGCTGGTCCGGGCCCAATGCTGGCGGGCTCGGCTGCTTGGCTGTGTCTTTGTCGAGCTGAACCCGTGCGCTGCCCTTGGGGCTGTGTTGGTGTGTGCGCTCGGCCGAATGTCGTCTGGCCGTGCCTTGGGCTGGCTGTGCTTCTCTGATGCGTGCGCGTCTATGGCCGTACGCATGGGCTGGTGCCCTTGGCTGCCGCTCGTGCTCATGCCCATGTTTGGCGCATGCGCAACCCACTGTTGCGCGGGCGCCAGCTGCTGGCGAGAGGCGGGGAGGCGGCCCTGCGGTGTACTGGCCGTCTCCTGGTTTGGCGAGGTTCGGGGCGCCAGATGGGCGCGGTTGCAGGGAACTGGGCGCGCCGGGCGGGCGCGGGCGCAAGGCGCTGGGCGCGCCAGGCGGGCGCGGCGCAGTGCGCGGGGCCGCGGCGGGCGGGGGCTGGCGCGTGGCTGGCGCGCGGCCCTGGGGGCCGTGCGCAGTCTGATGCGCGGGCAGGCGGCAGGCGCGCGCAGGCTGGCCGCGGGCCCGCGCGTGCGCGCGGCTGGCGGCCGTGGCAGGCGGCCTCTGCTGCGCGCGGGCCGTGCGCGCTGGCTGGCGCTGGTGCCGCCGGCTGTGTCGCTGGGGGGCCGCGCGAGGCCTGCTGCTGGGCTGTCTGGGCGCGGTTGGCCGCGCGGCTGAGGCCGGCTGGGCGCGCGGTGGCCGCGCGCTGCTTGCAGAGGGCGCAGAACCTCGCGCGGGCGCTGGGAATGGCCTGCGCGGGGCTGCGCCGAAGGCTGAAGGTGCTGGCCACTGCTTGGGCAGACTTCCAAGCAGTGGATTTGGCCCGGGCGTTGCTCTTGGCCGAGGTTGGCCTCGGCCAAACTTGCAGAAATTTGGCTTGGCGAGCTGAGGTGGCTAACATTCCCCCTCCCTTGGAGAGTACCCTTGTCCTCAAGGGTGTCTTCGAGCAATGGACTTCCCTTCCTTGCGTGAGAGAGCGTCGGCCACCTTGTTCTCCTTTCCTGGTTGATATATTATATCATATTCAAAGCCAAGTAACTTTACCAGGAACTTTTGCTGATCCGGGGTCACGATCTTTCTGTTGAAGGAGGTGCCGAAGAGCTTGTTGGTCGGTGATGATGGTGAAGCGCCGCCCGAAGTAGGTAAGGCCTCCAAACCTTGACCGCATGTACCACCGCGAGAAGCTCCCGGTGCATAAGTGCTCCAAGCTTTCTTTTGTGGCCCGAGTGCTTTGGAGATGAATGCTATGGGCCGCTTGTCTTGGGCTAACACCGCTCCGATTCCTTCATTGCTCGCGTCGGTGAAGAACTTGGAATGGTTTGCTGAAGTCCGGCAATGCAAAGCACCGGTGTCTGTGTCATGGCTCTTTTAAGGTCTTCGAATGCTTGGCGTGCGGCTGGTGTCCATGCAAATCCATCCTTCTTCAACATGGCCGTGAGGGGCTTGGCGATGAGGCCATATCCTTTGACGAAGCGCCGGGTAGTAAGCCTGTGAGCCCCAAGAATCCCCTCAAGGCTAAATGTCCTTGGGCAACTGGCAATGCTGTCATTGCCTCTACTTTTCGGGTATCAACCCGTACACCGTCCCGATACCACGTGCCCAAGGTAGTCTAGCTCAGTTTGTACAAAGGCACATTTGGAGGGTTTGATAAAGAAATGATGTTCCTCCCAAAGTGTGCAAGACTAAGTCTAGATGCCGCATATGCTCTTCATAGGGTTTGGAGGTAGATCAAAATGTCATCGAAGAAGACCATTACAAATTTCTGAGATAGCGGCTTGAATACCTGGTTCATGGCTGCTTGGAATGTTGACTGGGAGCATTGCAAAGTCCGAAGGGGCATGACCAAGTTACTCGTAGTGTCCGGAATGATTGCGGAATGCGGTCTTGTGATTAACATCCTCATCGCGCATGCCGAATTGAATGGTTAGACCGGACCGATAGATCAAGTTTGGTGAAGTACTATCCGCACGTGGAGGCTCATCAAGCATTCTCGTCCCGGTTGGGAATGGGGATTCGGTCTTGTGAATGGTTGGCCTCGTTCAAGGCCCTGTAGTCAGTGCAGAATCTCCAAGACCCATCTTTCTTCTTTACTAGCAAAACCGGCGATGAGAATGGGCTAGTGCTTGGTTGGATGATTCCCTGTTTCAACATTTCTTCACCTGCCTTTCAATTTCTCCCGTTTTTGGAAGTGCGCGTACCTATAGGGAGGTACGTTGATTGGCTTGCCTTCTTCCTTGAGCCGGATGAAGTGGTCGAAGGCGCGCTTGGGAGGGAGTGCGGTCGGCATGGCTAGGACCCCCTGATGTGCTGCAAGCAACTCTTGTACTTGCGGTGGGAGGCCCTTGAGTTCATCATTTGGCTGCGGTTGAGGTCCCTCCGCAGCCACACCATGGTTGGACACATCACAACAGCGAAGCAAAGTGCACCCCCCCGGCATAGGCGCTCGTCCATGTTGGCTTCGCCATGGTAGGGCTTCCTTGTGGTTAAGTGCTGTCCACATCTTCTTCCTCCCATTGATCCGGAACTCCATAGTCATGGTATTGTAGTCGGTGACTACTTTACCAATGCCTCGGAGCCATGCGTTGGCCAAGGACGACGTCCAAACCTACAAGTTGTAATACATGTAAGTCTGCAGAAATCCTTACCCCTTGGATGTTGAGTCGCACGTCCTTGACAATTTGCTGACATTTGAGCCGCTTGCCGCTTGCTACCTTGACCTCGAACGGCTCGGTTTGCCTGCTCCCTTGAGTCCCACTCGCTGCAAGGCTCCTGGGTTGATGAAATTGTGGGACGAACCGTTGTCCAACGAGCAAAGAGACTTCATGCTTGCCGATCCATGCCGTCATCCTCATGGTTGATGGTCTTTGAATGCCGGTGAGCGCATGAAGGGAGAGCTCAGCAATCTTTTGGCAAGGGGCTGGTGGGCTGATCCTCGGTGGAGTCCTCCTCATCCGAAGTGCTGGCAGGTTGAGGCATCATCAACTTCCTCCTCGCTGCCGCTGTCGATTTTCAGCACATAGGACTGTCCCGGGTTGCAGCGATGGCCCTTCTCCCACTTGGCGCCGCACTTGAAGCACAACCCTTTCTTGATGTACTCTTGGAACCTCCTCTCGGCTGAGCTTCTTGACGTTGGATGCTTGCTGTTTGGAGGTTGATGCAGCGGCTGAATGGGGCTTGGAAGAGCTTGCTGCCGGCTGCACTTTTGGTTGGCCTGCAAGTTGCGGTTGGTACTTTCTTTGGTCCGCCGGTCTAGGATGTTGGCTTGGTCAAGGATCTCCGCCATCCGCATAGCCTCTTGAAGACGGGTAGGTTGGCTTCAATTTGATCTCCTTGGATAGCCAAGGTTTGAAGCCCGTCGACGAAAGTGCAAGTAGTGCCTCTTCCGACCATCCTTCAACCATAGTTTGAAGTTGTCGGAACTCGTCGATATAAGCTTGAACTTTGCCCTCTTGCTTTAGCTTGGCCAATTGCCATGGTGATTGATGGTGGGTGAAGGCCCCCATTGAGTCATGAATTCTTGCACGAAGGCCGTCCACCCCAAATAATTCCCATCCTTCTCATATATGTTCCTAAGCCACCGCCACCATCTATTGGCCCTTCCTTCCAAGATGGTAGCTTGCCAAGGTTACCTTCTCCTCTCTAGGAGTCTCATAGACTTGAAAGTATTGCTCGACCTTGTCGAGCCACTCATAAGGATCCCCTCCACCGAAGGTTGGAAATTCTATCTTTGGGTTTTCAAACCCTCTTTCATGTGGTCCGAAACCTCCCTCATGGTAAACCCTTTCATCCCTTCTCCTCCCTTCATGCATATGCCGGCCATAAGGCCTACAAGAATGGGGACTACCTATGGGTTCACTCTCGGGTCTATCCATGCTCCTTGGCCGATCCTCCATGTGGATGCCACCGGCCCATCTATCGTCTAGGGTTTCTCCACATGCATCCCTACTTCTTCTTCTTCTTTCCTCTCGTTTTTTTCTTTCTCTTTCACCCTCTTGATTTTTTTCTGCAAACCTCCTCTCAAGCCTCTCTATGTTTGCATTACTTTCTCTTCTTATGGCGGCTAGGGAGGTCACTACATGTTCTAACACCCTACTCATCTCGGTGTTGTGGTTTTCAATGGTCTCAAAGAGCCTTTGGGGGCTAAAGGACTCCCTATCCGACTCCATGAAACAACCCCTTACAATCAGATTTTTTTATGCTATTACAAGGTATTTGAAATCTGATTTTCAGATCTCAACAAGAGAACAATGAAGTATGTAGATCTGAAAAGTTAGAAGATACCCTTGAGATCGTCCTTCCGTGGATTTGGACTGAAGCCTATTACCCGACGATCTCCGATGTAGACTCTCAATGAAAGCACCAGTGTTGGCGACCCGGGGGTTGCGGTCCCGATCCCTGGCCCAAGCGACTAAGGTTGATGTTTGATGTTTGGCGGTTTGCCTTGGGACCGACTTGCTGTGGGTATCTTCCTCCTTCTTGTTGCCGTGGAATCCACGCCGTATGCTTGCCTTCGTGCTGCCGGCGTTGGGAAGAAATCAAGGTGGGGCTCAATGTTGGAAGAAAGGTGATTTCATTCCACTAAACAACGGATTACAAAAAGGACTTGGCAAAGGTCGGGAAGGGACCTTGCACTACCTAAGAACAATCTAGGGGGCTGATGTTCCCCACCCTAGTCCCAAGCCTTTCGGCCGACAAAAGAAAGGGATACAACCCTTGACACAATGGTGGAAAAACAATGTTCTAAGAGATGATTGCCTAAGGGCCCTAATGGCTCCTTTTAATGGCCGACGGCCTCGGCTTATTTTGGACTAAAACCCTAATGAAAGGACTCCTAATTCGGCCGCAATGGCCTGGTCAATCTTGGCCCTTGGTTCGGCCATGTGCTGCAGGTGGTTGGGCGCTCGGGATTTGCTGTTGGCATGGCTTCTGTGCGTGGCACCTGCTGTGGCTGCCATCTGCCCGTGCGCAGCCAGATTTGGTTGCTGCGCCGGACGGCTGGGCTGGGTTTCCTGCTGTGCCGAGCTTGCTTCCTGGTTTGTCATGCCTTGCTGCCTTTGGCTCGAGCTTCCCTTGGATTGCTGGCGTGTCCTCTTGAAGCTCGTAGGCGTACCATTCACTAAAATAGCAAAGCGAACCATATTTCGCGGCACTCGGGAAAATCGAACCATATCTAAAAGCCAAAAGCGATCAAAATACCATGGAAGAGCCTAGAAGCTCCTCCACGGATTCTTTGCGTGCGGTTTCCTGGTTTGCCTCGGCGCTGATGCTTGGCAGCCTGCCAAGTGTCCCTGGTTGTTGGCCTTGGCTGGGCGCAATCTTTTGATGGTTTTCCTTGTTTGCGCTCGGGCGTTGATGGCTGCCACTTGGCCTTTGGTGCGCGTGATGCTGGGCTGACAGTTTCCTTCCTTCCTTGGCCGGGCGCCTGGCCGGCTGATGCTTGCCATGTGTCTGCTGGTGCGCGCGGGGTCGGGCTGGCTGCTGCCTTCCTTCTTTGGCTGGGCGCAGGGTCGGCGGATGGCTGCCAAGTGTCTTCTGGTGTGCGCGGGCCCTGGTTGACTGTGGCTTTCCATCCTTGGCATTCGGGCGCTCGTGCGCTGGATGGTCCGGACCCAATGCTGGCGGGCTCGGCCGCTTGGCTGTGTCTTTGGTCGAGCTGAACCCGTGCGCTGCCCTTGGCTTGGTCTGGTTGTGGTGCGCTCGGCCGAATGCAGGTCTGGCCGTGCCTTGGGCTGGCTGTGCTTCTTGATGCGTGCGCGTTTATGGCCGCACGCATGGGCTGGTGCCCTTGGCTGCCCGCTCGTGCTCATGCCCATGTTTGGCGCGCGCGCAACCCACTGTTGCGCGGGCGCCAGCTGCTGGCGAGAGGCGGGGAGGCGGCCCTGCTGTGTACTGGCCGTCTCCTGGTCTGGCGAGGTTCGGGCGCGCCGGGCGGGGCGCGGGCGCAGGGCGCGGGGCGCGCCGGGCGGGCGCGGGCGCAGGGCGCGGGGCGCGCCGGGCGGGCGCGGGCGCAGTGCGCGGGGCGCGCCGGCGGGCGCGGACGCAGGGCGCCAGGCGGGCGCGGGCTCAGGGCGCGGGACGCGCTGGGCGGGCGCGGACGCAGGGCGCGTGGCTGGGCGCGCGGCCTGGGGGCCGTGCGCAGTCTGGTGCGCGGGCGGGCGCGCGGGGGCGCGCGCGGGCAGGCGCGCGGGGGCGCGCGCGGGCAGGCGCGCGGGGGCGCGCGCGTGCGTGCACGCAGGTGTGCGCGCGGGCTGGCGGCCGTGGGCAGGCGGCCGTCTGGGCTTGCGCGCGGGCGTGCGCGCTGGGTGGCGCTGGTGCCGCCGGCTGTGTTGCTGCAGGGCGGCCGCACAGAGGCCTGCGCGTGCTGTGGTCTGTCTGGGCGCGCGGTTGGCCGCGCGCAGCTGAGGCCGGCTGGGCGCGCGGTGGGCCGCGCGCTGCTGCAGAGGGCGCAGAACCTCGCGCGGGCGCTGGGAATGGCCTGCGCGGGGCTGCGCCGAAGGCTGAAGGTGCTGGCCACTGCTTGGGCAGACTTCCAAGCAGTGGATTTGGCCCGGGCGTTGCTCTTGGCCGAGGTTGGCCTCAGCCAAACTTGCAGAAATTTGGCTTGGCGGGCTGAGGTGGCTAACACAGCCCCCCGCGGGGCGCCGGACCCCCGATCGGCGTGCGATGGACGGGGGGAGGGGCGGGCCCGGTTTGCAAATTCCCTCGGTACTTTAAAATCTCACGGCCCTGTCGGTGCTCCCTCCGGCCCTATCGCCACTGCTCGGATATGCGCATCCACCGTCCCTCTTTGCCTTCGGTTATCTACCCCGTGGTGGGCTTTGCGCTGATGCCCCGATGGGGTGGCAGGGGGGCACGCTCTAGCCCGTGCCACGGGGCACGGGCGCCGGGGCCGTACGGCCCTCGCGGCGGCCGTGAGCGGCACTTCGGCTTGCTCGGTCTGTCCTCCCGGGACGCGCGACCCGTGCGACCGGGACGCGCATCCCGTGCGACCGGGACACGTGTCCGGGCCGTTCCCGTTTGCAACGCTCCTCGGTACTTTGGAACGCTTGGGGTGGGCTTTGGGCGGATGCCCTGCCGGGGTGGTAGGGAGGGGGGGCTGCTGCTGCCGCGGCGGGACTTCCGCTCCACTCCGCACAAGTCCGTCGCCTCGCGGCGGGCGTGCCCGGCACCGTTCGTCCCCGAGGGAGCCGGCACGCGCCCGCCGAGGCCCCGGCGCATGGGCGCCGCCGCCGGCCGTCCGCGCGGCGGCCGTGCGCCGGCTTCCTCCGTCGGCCCTCCCGGGATGTGCGACCCGTGCGACCGGGACGCGCATCCCGTGCGACCGGGACGCGTGTCCGGGCCGTTCCCGTTTGCAATGCTCCTCGGTACTTTGGAACGCTTGGGGTGGGCTTTGGGCGGATGCCCCGCCGGGGTGGTAGGGAGGGGGGCTGCTGCTGCCGCGGCGGGACTTCCGCTCCACTCCGCACAAGTCCGTCGCCTCGCGGCGGGCGTCCCCGGCACCGTTCGTCCCCGAGGGAGCCGGCCGGCGCCCGCTGAGGCCCCGGCGCATGGGTGCCGCCGCCGGCCGTCCGCGCGGCGGCCGTGCGCCGGTTTCCTCCGTCGGCCCTCTCGGGACGCGCGACCGGTGCGACCTTGATGCGCGACCGATGCGACCGGGATGCGCATCCCGTGCGACCAGGACGCGTGTCCGGGCGGTTCCCGTTTGCAACGCTCCTCGGTACTTTGGAACGCTTGGGGTGGGCTTTGGGCGGATGCCCCGTCGGGGTGGTAGGGAGGGGGGGCTGGTGCCGCCGCGGCGGGCCTTCCGCCCCCCTCTGCACAAGTCCGTTGCCCCGCGGCGGTCGTGCCCGGCACCGTTCGTCCCCGACGGAGCCGTCGCGCGCCCGACGACTTTCCGGCGCACGGGCGCCGCCGCCGGCCGTCCGTGCGCGGCGGCCGTGCGCCACTTCGGCTTCGTCCGTCGGCCCTCCCGGGACGCGCGACCCGTGCGACCGGGACGCGCATCCCGTGCGACCGGGTCGCGTGTCCGGGCCGTTCCCATTTGCAACGCTCCTCGGTACTTTGGAACGCTTGGGTGGGCTTTGGGCGGATGCCCCGCCGGGGTGGTAGGGAGGGGGGTCTGCTGCGGCCGCGGCGGGCCTTCCGCTCCACTCCGCACAGGACCGTTGCCTCGCGGCGGACTTGCCCGGCACATCTCGTCCCCGACGGAGCCGGCACGCGCCTGCCGACTTCCCGGCACACGGGCGCTGCCTTCGGCCGTCCGTGCCCGGCGGCCGTGCGCCACTTCGGCTCCCTCCATCGGCCCTCCCGGGAAGCGCGTCCCGGACGTTCGGAATGCGCACCCCGTGCGACCGGGACTCGCGTCCGGGCCGTTTCCGTGTGCAATGCTCCTCGATTTGTTGGAGCCCTTGGGGTGGGCCTTCGGAGGATGCCCCGCTGGGGAGGTAAGGGGGTGTGTCCTGCCTGGGCGGGCCTTCCGCCCGAGCCCGTCGGCCCGCGCGGATGGTCGCGCCGCACGGGCGGGCGCACCGCGCGTGCGCGGGGCCGTTGGCCGGAGCCGCGCAAGGACGGGCGCGCTGGGCCGATTGGCCGCTCGGGCGCGCGCTTCGTCCTGCTCCCGCGCCTTGGCGCGCGCGCGGCCGCGGCGTGGTCGCTCGGTTCTGCGCATGCGGCCTGCGCGGAAGGGCGCGTCGCGCGGGCGGCCGTGTTGGAGGGTGGCTTTCGGCCCCAAGCCACCACACCAAGTCTTGCACGTTTGCTCCTTGTGGATGACTTAGAGTTGTAGGTAAAGGGCCGAGCGGGTAACGCCGTGGTAGTGTGAGCTTGCGCCGTGGTGTGCCAAGTTCGTAAGTAGCCGAGGGAATCAAGGCAAGAGAAGGGTCTACTGGTTGCAGCTTGACCCGACCCTTGACTTGAGAAGAAAACAATCAAACTCAAAAGGATATTTGTGGAGATATTTAGAGGAACGCTTGATTGATTCTATTTCCCAAAATGAAGCTTACAAGCAAAACATCTAAAGGAAACTATGATGGATTTCCCTTAGCCCAAGTCTTGGACAAACCCCAAGACCGAATACAAAGAGACAAGGTCCCTCCCAAGCCACTAAGGCCGAATACATCAAGTGCTAAGATGTAAGGTATATGGTAAGATCCTCAAAAGAGCCTCCTTCCCTCTTATTTATAGTGCTCCCCAAGTGGCCCAAGAGTGGCCAAGGCATAGGGGTCTTCATGGCATGAGAAGGGCCAAAGGCTTGGCCAAGGCATGGCCAAGCCTTGGGCATAGGCTGTTGGCCCGGCTGGGCCCTTGGCAGGAGGCTGGCAGGCCTATGGCACGGCCTGGGCGCTGTGGCAGGGCGCCTGGGCGCGGCAGGCTGGCTGGCAGGGCGTCTGGGCGCGGCTGGGGCGCTGCAGCAGGGCGCTGGCGTGCGGCAGGGCGCGCGGCAGGGCGCTGGCGTGCGGCAGGGCGCGCGGAAGGGCGCGGCAGGCGTGCGGCACGGGCGCCGAGGCGCGGCAGGCGGTGCACCGGGACGGTCGGGCGCGCGTGGGCGCGCGCGCAGGCAGGCGGGTCTGCGGCGAGGTTCGCTGGCCCGAACCTCGCCCGGACGTGCTGGTGGGCGCGCGGGCGGGTGCGCGGGCGGCTGCGGGCGGTCGCCTGGGCGCGCGGGCGGCTGCGGGCGGCCGCCTGGGCGCGCGGGCGGGCGCGGCCAGCGCCTGGGCGCGTGCGGCCGGGCGCCTGGGCGCGCGGGTGGGCACCTGGGCGCGCGGGCGCATGCGGGCGGGCGCATGGGCGCGCGGCCGTGGCCTGGGCGTGCCCAGCCATGGTCCTCCTCCGGGCCGGTATTCCCCCTTGGTTGACGGCCTCGACGGTGGCGCTTGCGAGGGTCTTCAACATTCTCCCTCCCTTGAAGAATATCCTTGTCCTCAAGGATAAAATGTGGGTATCGCCGGGTCATTTCTTCATAATTCTCCCAAGTGGCTTCTTCTTTTGGCATACCTTCCCATGAGATCAAGACTTGCCATTCTTTTCTTCGTTCTCTCCCTTTCCTCCAAATGCGGTATTTAATGGCTTCCTTTGGTTGGAGTAATAATCTCCCATCATGATCATAGGTGGGTAAGTCTTTTTCTATCAATGAAGGGTCACCCACCGCTTTCTTGAGTAGAGACACATGAAAGACCGGATGTAGCAATGAAGTAGTGGGCAAGTCTGTTGCCCAGTAGATACAACCCAAGAGGGGGGGTGAATTGGGTCTTTTAAAACTTTTAAACTACTTCTAAGACTTTTCAATTAATTATGCTAAGTTGTATAGATGCGCAGTGGAATTTAAACTTAGCAACAGTATGATTTATTGAATGGGACTTGATTAAGTAAATTGAGTATGCTTGCAACTAAGGGATGCGTAGATAAGAGTTAACCAAGCAATATATCTAAGTAAGCAAGTTAGACAATGACAAAAAGCATCACAAACACAACAAACATATAGTGGTTCGGTGCACCCCAGCACCTACATCCACTCCCCAAGACCTCTTGGGAATTCCACTATAATCCTACAGATTACAGCCGGTTGTTTTACAAGCTCACAACCCAACTTGTTGTTTTGCGAGATAACAACGAACTCGGTCGGTTTTCACAGGCTCACCGACTAGAACCAACCGATTGTTTTTCCGGGTTCACAATCAAACCTAGTTGGTTTTCCCACAGGCTCACCAACCACAACCTTACACCGTTGGTTTTCCCTTTGGCTCACCAACAAACCTTAACCCCTTGATTCAATCCCTTGATTGAATCAAGTTACAAGATATTAAAACAAAGGTTTAAAACAAATCAAAGCTTCTTAAACAAGCAAATGTAACAATATAAGCAAGTAGAGTAAAGAGAAGCCCTCAAACGAGTTTTGAAGATGAAGGAGCTCGGCTTCTTCTTTACTTGACCCTCTTCTGATTTGACACGAAGTAGAGGATCACGGAGGCAGCACACGGATGGAGAGGAAGCTTTGGGATTCACTTGGATGCTCTTCTTCTCTCTATTTCGCTTTGGATGGCCCTTTTGTGCTTATGGAGGATTTTCCTTGTAATCTCTTTGAGATCTCTTCTCTAAATGTTCTCTCCCACTTCCATACCTTCTCCTCTAGCTTTCCTCTTGTTTTTATAGCTTTAGATGACGTAGAAACAAGAATCTAGCCGTTAGAGACAAAAATAGAGCCGTTGGACACAGTCTGCACCTCCTGACAATATTACCGTTGGGATCGGAGTCGACTCGCGCGATCAGGAGTCGACTCGCCTGTTGCAGGAGTCGACTCGTGCTTCACTGGAGACGACTCGGCCACTGTTCCAAATTTGAATTAAAGTGCATGCCTTTTCCTCGGGTCGACTCGGACCAAACTGGAGTCGACTCGCCAATAGCTGGAGACGACTCGGCCACTTGGGGGTCGGCTCATTCTCAGGAATCCAGAGGACATACTTTCTGATTTTCTTCCTCGAGTCGACTCGGCTTCCCTTTGAGTCGACTCGGCTCTCAGAGCCCGAAAAACTGATCCTCTGTATTTTTGGGTTCGCGCTGCCTTGGAGTCGACTCGAACTGTCTTGGAGTCGACCCGCCTCTCAGAGACGAAAATACCATCTTCTGTCTTTGGGGTTGCGCTGTCTTGGAGTCGACTCGGACTTTGTGGGAGTCGACTCGAATCTCAGTGTCCGAAAAACTGCTCTCTGACTTTTCCCTTGTGTAACACTGAGAGTCGACTCTCGCTTTCTTTGGAGTCGACCTGCCAACCATCGGAGTCGACTCGAGTTCCTCCGGAGTCGACTCGGCTCTCAGGGTCCAAAATAACTTCTCTGTCTTTCTGTCTGTGACTCCCTGGAGTCGACTCGTACTACCCTGGAGTCGACTCGGCAAGCATCGGAGTCGACTCGCGCTCTTCAGAAGTCGACTCGTTGACAGGTTCTGAGATGAATCTTTCTGTCCGGCTGTCTGTTGCTCCTTGGAGTCGACTCGGAACTGTAGGAGTCGACTCGAGTGCCTTTCCTTTGAATTTTTCTTAAAACTTGCTCTTCTAAATTGAAGCCTTTGAACTTGAATCTTGGGCCAATGAGGTGTGGCTTTCTTCTAACTTTTCTTGAGAGCTTTGGAGGCCTTCTTGAATTCTTCCAACTTGCTATGTTCCTTGCAAAATAAATAATCTTTCTTCTTGCAACATAAACATTAGTATTTATACTTCAAGGTTTTGTGACCATCAAAATCAATCTTTAAATCAGTCTTTGGGTCATCAGTCTCCTCCTTTTTGATGATGACAAAACTTGGAGTATATGCAATATATTGTGTTCTAGAAGTAATGCATAGCTAAGTTGTTTGAAGTAGAAAATATATATCTTTAAAATATACTTCATGATAATGCTTTAGATTTAATCAACTTAACATAATCAGCATTATGAGCATATACTTAGATATTTCTCCCCCTTTTTGACAACATCAAAAAGATTGTGAAACATTAAGCACAAAGATAAGAATACTCAAATATTGTACTCTGATTTGCATGTCAAATTATTGCAAGGATATGAATCATATAACTCAAGGCAATAACGTTAGAATAAGATTAATGAGCATAGATCAGAGCCAATTAAGATAATTTCAGAGCAGAACACATCGAATGTGATTCCAAAGATAGTTTTCAAATCAAGTGTAGGTGGAATCTTTCTTAAGTTAATTCAAGAAGTACCACGAATGATATTCAAAGAAAGCACGAATGGAAATCTAACCTCTCTTCAATAATAAGTATGAAAGCTTGTTCATTTAAGAACTTTTGCCCAAAATATTAAGTATTTTATCAACATGAGAGCAATTTAATTAATTTTCAGAGTATAAGATCAAAACTTATATACTTGAAAAACATATCATCATGTTGGATCATTAATTCTTAATGACTTCAAAGTTCTTTTATGATAATAAGAGCATTGGGGCACAAATACCAAAATATGGATTCATGCAATTTTTGATACATCTTAGAGCTCTTTTAAAGACATTCTTTTATTCCTTTAGAAAATAAGCACAATTTGATATATAAGAATATGAATTGGCACAAAATTGAAGTTCTAAAGAGCAAGCCAATTAGGACTCATTAGTGAATTTCAAAATGGATTTTCTAAGAGATACTCAAGAAAATTCAACACATTATTCTCCCCCTTTTTCATTAAATTAGAGGCTCTTAAGATCAACTATTTGAATTGCAATTTGGTTCATGATTGATGCATAAGATATACTAACCAAACAACAAGCCTCAAGGTGTATCGTAAAGATTTTCAGATTAAATTTCAGATGATACATATTGGAGAGTATTAGGATCACTTTTCAACTTAAGGCAAGCAATGGCAACACAAGGAGGTTTATCAAAATCAATCCATAAAACATTCAAGATATTCATCAAATGGATGTAACCTTTTGCATTTAGATTGAATATCTAAAGCTCCCCCTCAAAAGATGCATTCTTCTTTAATCATTCTTTTCTTTGTTGAATTTCAGATTTTGATGATAAGCGTGAATAGAACTGAAATTCTATGATATCGAGAATGCAGAGTGATCTAGAGTTATTCAAAATTTGTAGCAATTACTCTTTCTAATCTTTCAAGAACAAGTTATGCTTTCTCTTAATCTTAGAGAAAATGTATAGAAACATTAATCAGAAAATGATTCATTTGAAGCTCAATTTCTTTCAAAAGCATTTACATTTTCTTTCTTTTAAGAATCATTTGAGTGAGCTGAAATATTTCTACCTTTAAGATCATTCACTCTATATACATATTTTGATGGAAGTCTTTAAGAATGTAGGAGAGAAAAAAATATATAGATGATCATTGAGGTATATATATTTATAGAACTCAATTTCTTAATCATAGTTTTTTTTTTTGGCAATGTATACATGAAGCACACTAAATCTTTTCAATATCAAAATAAAATAATATATTTAAAAATATTTGTTTGCAATCAAGATCATCGAAAGACACATCATTTAGACCAATATTAGTACACTTTAAAGATAAGAAACGATATGTTTCAGATGCGTATCGGGGCAAACAATCAAGGCATCAGAATTATTCTATTTTTCTTAAACAGTAGTTTTTATTTAGAAATCATATTGAGTTTAAGCTTTTATACAAAATCAGATTCTGAATTTCATAAGGATTTCAATAGAGGCTCTCAAATCATAATTTGAGATATGTATCTTCCACATTGTGGCTCATCTTAAATCATTACGATTGAAAACACATATTTCAAACATATAAGAGCATATTCAGAATATTTGTATTAATTATTGAGTTTTGATACAAAATGGAGGATATTTTAACAAGTATTAGGATATTATGTATCAAGGTTAGGCAAGTAGAAAGATAGATCAAGATCAATTCATTTTGCCTAAATAGAGATATCTTTCTCTTCTCCTTTTTACAAATTTATTCAACTTTCAATTTTTAAAGATGATTGTGAACGACAAATCTGAAATTTCTTTTCAATAATACCCAAAAACAATTTTATGCAGTATTCCAAACATTCAATCAAATTGTCCAAGCATGGAGCATTACAAAATATTGAGAACCCATAATTTAAGACATCATGCCACATGCAAAATATATTATGTGTTAAGTCATGCATTAAAATAACAAGCATGTCAATGATCAAAATCAATTCTTTTCAAATAAACTCCCCCTATTTAAACATAATCTTGCACTGATTTTCTCCTTAAGGTGTGTTTCCAAGTGATTAAAAATTTGACTTGATTCTTTTTATATACTTTCACTTACTTGGTTTTTCATTTTTACTTTCTTATGCTCCATACTCTATTTGCTCTCTATCCGGTGGAGTTGGAAGGGGCACGAGGTACTACCACTAGCCTCCCTCTTGTGCCGTCCCTAATATACCCTACACCGAATAGTTGGGTCAAATAGTGCCGGGTACTACCACTAGCCTCCCCATTGGCACCATCCCTATGATGAGCAATATAGAAAGGTTAAAATGTTCACTTCAAACTCTCCCTGTTTAGGTGTAATTAATTACGGATTTTATCCCTTTCACAAGTCTCATAAATGTGCCAAATATATTATGCTTGTTTTGCTTTTTCTTAAGATGAAGGATCAGAATAAAGAAATAATCTCATGTATTATATAGAGGTATATCATGCAAATAACATTTTCATTTTACTCAAGGATTCATAGCTTCTCACAAGTTAATTTAAATCAGCATTTTAAGCATATACTTGTGTATTTCATGGTTATGATATAGGCAAAGGAGCATTTTAATTTGAGCAAACCATGAATCAATTTCTAAAAGCATAAGTCAATCAATACATATATAGACATGATATCAAGGAATTAATAATTAAAGACTTTAACCATGCCACACTAAGATTTAAGTTATTGACTTTGCTCAATTAATTTATGAGAGAGGTATCTAGAATTACCAATCCATTCTGCATTCTTCAGTCAAATACCTACTAGATTTCTTATGTATGAACTTTTGGCTGAAGAAGGTCCTCTCTCTTGTTTGCATGAGAATGTTTATTGTATCTTACGTGGAGATATCCTTCAAGTTGAAATCTCTCATTTTCTTGCTCAAGGATCCTGCATTATTAACAAAATTCTTTTCTTTCTTGAAAGAAGTTATTAGTTTCTTCAAGATACAAAACATTCATATAGCATATTTCTTAACTAGGTAACTCAACCTAAGATATGATGATAATTGAATGTTGAGTCACTTTACTCAAGAGATTGCCTAAATATAAGCAAACATATGTCACTTGAACTAAAGAGATAGTTTCATTAACCAAGACTGTTCAAGGACAAGCATGTGAAGCAATAGGAAGATTCATCAAGGTCAAATTAATTTCTTATTTTCAACATCAATTTAGCTTAGATTCTATTTGCTTAAGATAATTATCAATAAGGCATGCTAGCTAAGTTTTGATCAAATTGCCTTAAACAATTGTTTCTATCAAAATTCAGATTATGATTCATTTGTTATCAATAAATTATGATTCATTAGAGTTAGATTGAAGTCTTGCACAAGGACACATAATGATCACACAATCTGGTCTGTTAGGTATTTGATAAAATAATTATTCTATCATGCTTTTGATGCTTGTTCCAAATCACAAATTGCTTTATCATATTTGTAATGAATGTTTTCAAATAAGGTGGTTATTTTACATAGATCCCTTTTTAATGAAATAACCATATAGGAGTGTATTCTACACATTCATTTGACAGAATATAAAGCTCATAAGGCAAGCAGATGATAATGGTGATCTTTACTTCTAATCATGCAAGAATTTCATCAAGATCTATTTCATCTTTTCTTGATTTAGTCTTTTAGTGGTCATCAATTTTTCTTCATTAAGTGCATTTCTGAAAAACTCAATTTGGTTCTAATTATTAACATGTTTTCAGATTGTTATATGTAAAGGATTAACCATATACATATATAATTTGATTTTAGTATCTTGATAATAAATCATTAGTCTCATAAAGAATAAAATGACTTGATATTTCTGCAACTAAAATCTTTTCATTGAATATTCTATATGCATTGCTTGATGAATGATATCCAAGGATAGACATATCTCTATCAGATTTGGCATTATTTTCATAAAAACATATCAAGCATAACATGTACGATTGAAAAATATGAAAGATATGCAATAGTTTATTTTCTATTTTTCAGAAGATCAAAAGGAGTTTTCATCAAAAATAGATATAATAGAAATCATATGTATGACAAGCAGTGATGATAGCTTTTAACAGAAATCATTAAGTAGACTATCATACACCATTGTCTTTTTCATTTCTTCAAGAGTTCCATTAACACTATTTTACTTATGGTGTCCTTAGTGCTGAAATAATTGGATTTAATATTATTTTCTGTATAAACTTTATCAGAATTTTGGTTTTCAACACTGTGCCTTGAACTCTTTATCTTCACAGTTTGGAAACCTTTTTCATTTGAAATACTTTTACAAGATTTAGCAAATACAGAAAATACTTTAATTTTATTTGCCAAGAACAAATCCAATATAAGCTTTTGAAAACTTAGTGATGGAAATAACATCTTTAGATTTAGAAATTGATTCTTGTTTGTTTCCTTGGTTAGCATGCATAGCAAATTTTGACCTTTCAGAAGATAATCTAAGTAAGTCAATGACAAGGTCTTTTGAGATTAAGTTCATACTAGCATGAGTTGATTTTATATGCCAAGGATGGTTTCTTTAATCTTGGTATTCATAGTGCATATATTCAAAAGCACACCAAGTACACATTATCATATCTATGATCAATAAACAATAATACCATGGATAAAAACTCTCAATCAAGCATATAGAGAATTCATAGAGTTAATCTTAATAAATTGATTAATCATTTAGCAACTTATCCAATAGTGAGTAAAGTACACTATAAAATGAAATGATTTGATTATATTTTCAAAAGTATTTTCTATATCACAAAATTGATCAATACTAGCGATTCATATCAAATACTAAAGCAAAAATAATGATGAGATGCAAGGATTACTGATTTCATTATTATTATTTTTGTTAATAACTTTTCATAAGTATATTATAAGTTTCTTTTGTTCCATGGGTATCTTGGCACACCTATGTCTACATCCTCATATTTTCATTTTGGGTACCCAAGCTTGCTTGGGTCCTTGAGAGTTAGGACATATGGTTCCTTTTGGAACCCAAATCTGTTTAATAGTAATAACTTTACCATTTGATTTAATTATGTTAGAACGATGGAAAAAGTTGTTATGCCCATTCTTTTCATGTTTGAAATAAGTTATCTTATTTAATGGTTTGCTTGGTGAATTGATAATCTTTTTCTTTAGGGATTCATTGCTAAGTGAAGGAATTAAGCCAAATTTTGATTTATCAAAATCAGCATGTTGGCTTTCAAACATCATTTTTAATCTTTCTGAACTTACAGTAAATTTGTTAATAAAAGACTTCAATTGGTTAATTTCTTTACTTAAGTTTTGATTTTCTTTAATTAAATTCTGATTTTTCTGAATTAATTGTTCTGAATTTAACCTTAAAATTTTATTTTCAGAATTTAGTTTATCTTGTTGTTGCTGGAAATTGGACCCGGGGGCAATCTTCGGTCGAGGAGAGGGAGCGGAAGGTGGTTACTCACGGCGAGGCGGTGGTCCGTCGACGGGCGGCGTCCTCCGTCTGGGGCGATCGGAGAGAAGGAGCGGCTGGTTCCCGTGGCTGGGCGACGATCCGACAGTGGGCGGCATCCTCCGTCTGGGTGCCTGCACACGAACCGGTGGCCGGGTCTTCCGGCGCCGGCCCTCCGACGCTCAAGTCAGGGAGGGGGCAAATCGTGTAGAGTAGAGGTAAACAGTGCTTGTCCAGAGTATCGATTTTCCAACCCCCTTTTATAGACCGGGGGTCGGTTTACCTGCGATGTAACGGGGCGAAGCCGTAGTACGGCTCGGCATGTCGTTCAGGTCGGCGCTTGGTCAGGCGAATCATTGCACTGATGTCGGCGATGAGGGCGTCGTACAACCCGAACTAGCACGCTACCAGGCGAATTTATTGCATCAGTGTCGGAGGTATGGCCGAGATCAGAGACTTATCACAGTCGACTAGACTCTGCTGGGCTTATTTGCCGTGGAGAGCTGGGAGTCCGTAGATGACAGGAGTCACGTGCATTAATTGTTGAGTGAGCCGGAGATCCACATTTATTGTGGAGTAAGCCGGAGATCCGCATTTATTGTGGAGTAAGCCGGAGATCCACATTTATTGTGGAGTAAGCCGGAGATCCGCATTTATTGTGGAGTGTGCCGGAGGATCACAGCGGTCATGCGCAATAAATGCCGGAGGGGCGTCATAGTACGGTCTCTGGCCGGACCTCGGAGACGTACGGCCGTAGTAGGTGGCTGACAAAAGTAGGCCTCGGACATTGGGGTTTCTCTTAGGTCGGAGGTTCCGAGTTCGGATGCCGACTTCGGCCTTCCAGGGTCGACGATTGTGCGGCTTCTTAGGGGCATTCGTGTCATTTGGAGGAAAAACCTTATTCCCCCAACACTACCCCCCGACTTCCGAGTTCGAGCGGCTTGTGGGCTCGGACGTAGGAAGTAAAGTCCATCGTTAAAGTTGGGGG
The DNA here is from genome assembly GCF_009389715.1 of Phoenix dactylifera. Taxonomy (NCBI): domain Eukaryota; kingdom Viridiplantae; phylum Streptophyta; class Magnoliopsida; order Arecales; family Arecaceae; genus Phoenix; species Phoenix dactylifera. The sequence goes on along the minus strand of NW_024068866.1, from coordinate 50,813 downwards.
GCGAACTTCGTCCGCACCCTCATGTTTCTTGGAATTTTCATGGTAGGACCTGCGCCCTTGGGCGTTTCGAGGTTACTTTGTTCGGCGAATTAATGATGGGGTCCATATCCCTACGTCTTTCGAGGCGACTATAGCGGGGGCGGTGTCTCTTGGATTACCGAGGTTGCTTTGCGAGGCGGACCCAGGATGAGGGTCCTCGGGTTCAACGAGGCGGCGCCTCGGCCCCACAATCGAGAGTTCCCGCTCATCAATGAGCGTGCCATTTTGGGTTTCAAAACGGACACGCGGCATGACCAGGGGTCGGACGCTTCCGATTTCGTGTTACCGGGTCATAATTTCGGGGGAGTGGAGGCCACACCGGGGCTCCACGTGTCCCAGATTTTATTAAACGAGGGGAGCGGGGGTGCCGTCCGCTCATCTTCGAGGCGATGGGATTCTGTGGACCCATAATGAGGTCCCGAGATCCGATGGGACAACACTTTGATTTCGTATTCGATTTATTGATCCGGAGTGGATGCAGTGCCTCGGCCTCAGAGGTCGCCACGTGGCGCAGCCCGATCGGGGGATGGGAACCGACCCCATCGATCTGGGCCGTCAGGGGGGTCTATATAAACCCCATGAGTCTGCCCTAAAGGTCTTATTTGGCTTTTCCTCATTTTCGTCGTCTTTTTCCCCTTGTTTTCTCCCTCAACCGAATTTTGCCGGCGGTGCCCGGAGCAATTTCCGGCAATGTCCAGTAGGTTTTCTTCCTGTTTTCACTAGAGTTTCCTCTTTTCTTCTCCTCGCCAACTTCCATTTTTTGCTCTTAATTTTTACTCCATTCTTCTGTGAGAATGGGCCTCGGTCCCGAAGAAGTTGGGTCGAATATGTCAGAGGAGGAACTGGAGACAATCCGCTCCCGTTTCTTCTTCCAGCTCGGGTTTCGTTTTGAAACCGCAGGGCCGGGGGACAGGGTGACGCAGCCGCCCCCAGGTCGGATCGCGGTTTACCGCGAGACACTCTGGGCGGGCCTGCGTTTTCCCACCCATGGGTTCGTGAGCAGCTTGCTGGCCGAGTACCAGCTCGTCCCGGCGCAGTTGGCTCCGAACTCATGGAGGACCATAATCGGGTTTTTGTCCCTGTGCCTCGGGCACGGGATCCCGATCACGGTAGGCCTTTTCCGCCGGTGTTTTCTGTTAAAGAAGAACCCGGCGGACGCAGGGTGGCTATATTTCGCCTTTCGGGGCGGTATGTCACTCTTCCGGGGCGCCCCTTCCTCGATCCATGAGTGGAAGTTGAAGTTTTTCTTCCTGGCGTCCGCGGCGCCTTGGGGGTTTGAGCCGAGGTGGGGACACCCACGGCTGAAGGCCCTCAACAGACTCTCCGAGCCCACGGGGAGGGAGCTGAGGATCCTAGACTCTGTGCGAGCCCTCGGGAGGGGCAACGACCTGACCGAGCTCCTGCGGGAGGACGCCCTGGCGAGCGTGGGTCTGAGCTCGGCGCGCCCCGAGGGTAAGGGCGGCTACGTTATTTTCATTCTTTGTCTTTCGCTTTTACTGCCACTGGCCTGACACTTAACAAAATTTTTGATTTCAGATATTCTCCGTATGCCGACCAGTAACACGTCGCTTTTTTCCCGCCTGAGGAGGCGGGAGGCCGAGGCCGGGGGGGCTAATCCCCAGCCTCGGAGGAGGGCGAGGACAGACGGCGCTTCCTCGTCGGCCGGGACGAGTGGCCCCGAGGCGGGGGCCCCTGCGGCCGACCCGAGGCGGGAGCGGGTGGTCAGTGGTGCGGGCCCATCGGCCCCTCCTTGCCCTGCCCCCCTTGCCCGGCGGGGGGAATCGTCTGCGGCCCGGCCGCAGCAGCCAGGACCCGGGCCTGCCCGAGGCCCCGAGGCGAGCGGCTCCGGGACCTCGGGTTCGATCGTGCCGAGCTCTTCCCGAGCTTTCCGAGAAGAGTCGGTTGAGCCGGACTCTTCCATTCCTGAGGGGAGCTCGGCCTTTCAGGACGCCGAGGTCGCACGCTCCATGTTGCGGCGTGCAGTGCTTCCAGCGGACCGGGCCATGTTCCGGGGGATTTCGCTGGAGGAGGTCGCCGACAGTGCTTACTGCAGCACCGCCCGGGTAAGTTCCCTTCTTAATTTTCCGGAGTTATTAGCGTGCATACGTGCCTTTCAACTCACAATACCCTCGCTTCTTCTTTCTTTTTTTTCTTTTTTTTTTTTTTTTTTAGCATATTCTCGAGCTCGACACCATGGCGTTCCTCGCCCACGGGTATCGGGAAGAAGTTCGGCAGCTCGGCCAGTAGCTGGAGCCGGCCAAGAAAAGAATCACCGAGCTAGAAGCGGTGTCGGCCGCGGCCGAGGCTCGGTGGGCGGCCACCGAGGCCGAGCGCCTTGCCGTGGTGGGGGCGCTTGAGGAGGAGAAGGCGGCTCACGCCATGACCAAGGCAACCATGCGCGGGACGGAGGCGCGCTTGGGGGAGGTCCAGGCCAGGGTCGCGGCCCTCGAGTATGAGGAGAGGGCCCTTCGCCTCCGACTCGAGCAACTTGAGGCCCGGGAGAGGAGGGCTCTCGAACGAGCCGAGCACGCCGTGGAGCTCTTCAAAGAGTCGCAAGAGTTCCGCGACATGTTGGAGGAGGAGACGGTCGACGGTTTCCTTCGAGGCTTCGAGAACTTCCGAGAGCAGGTGCGCCTGTACTGCCCTCAGTACGACTTCTCGACGGTCCGTCCGAGGGAGGACCGGGGCTGGGGGTCCGACGTGCGAGCCCTTCCCACCATCCTGACATCCGAGGCGGGAATATATGAGCAAGACCCCGCCGAGCCTTCGACGGGGGTAGCCGAGGCGGACGGTGTCATGGAGGTAGCTCTAGCGGCCGAGACGGACGCTGTCCCAGAGGTGGTGCCCGAAGCTCCTGCTCCCGACCCCGAGCCTGTTCCGGAGGAAGGTCTTGAGGTCATCAATGTGCCGGACGACCCCCCGGATGTGGCTCCCGCCGCTTAGGACTTAGCATATTTTTCTTTTCTTTTTCATTGTATCCGGGGTCGGCCCTTGAGCGGCCGACTTCCAATTTTGTAATTGGCCTTCCGGCCCTTTGTTAATGAAAAAGTATTTTTGCCATTCCGTGTTCATCTTTCCCTCTGTTGTCGTGACCGAGGCCAGGGCCTTAGCGAACCGCCTCGATGGCCTAGCTTTGCATTTTAATTTCCGGGCTGCTTAACGAAGTTGCCCTTCTTCCCGGGCTACGTCTTAGCCTTCTCGGGTTCCAGTCATCCCGACGAAGAGGAGCTCCGAGTCTTGAGTTTTTTAGAAAATTTCTCTAAGTCCTATAGCTCGGATTTGGGAGTCGTGGAGGTCATTGCGTTTAGCCTTTAGGGAAGTCCCAAGGCGTCGAGGTCGGGCCTTAGCCCTTTAACTAAGATCGGACTAGGTCTGTGCGTGCCGCTAATCGGGGAGTTTAGTCGGGTCTCCGAACTTAACTCCAAACCCCTCAGAGGGAGCGCGGGCCAATAGGCAGGTTATTACCGAAGGTTTTCGTAGTTATTGTTCTCGGACTCTGCCGAGGCTTCGGTGAGCAAGGCTGGGGTTTCCAGAGATTGCCTTGGTACCCGTGTTTGGCTGGCACATTCGTGGCCGGGACCACTTTTTCAGCCGGACGTAGGAGTTTACGTCGAAGAGCCGAGTTGGGCACTAATTTATGAAATCCTCTATACCAGTTTCGGAGACTTGACGAACGGTGCATGCATAATGTAATTAGGAGGTCGATCCTAAGCCGACCCGTTAGAGAGGCCCGACTTTGGGGCGAGATAAGGCTCCAACATTAAGATTCCGCTCAGCAATATGTAAATAAAATTTGACAAGGAGGGCGTCCAGTTGAATGTACCTCTTTCATTCTCAGAGTTATGCTTCGCATGGTGGAGTAGGCTGCTTCCCTTCCTCGTCGACCTGCGGAGTCATTTTTGACTTTAAGGGGGCTCGGGCTTCTCACGGACCCGACAGCACCCGCCGAGGTTGAGAGGGCTTGGGGAGACTTTATTGATTTGTAGCTCTTTGCGAGGTCGAGGGAGTTTGAGACCCTGTGGTCGGACCTCGGGGCACCTCAACTTTGGTCGAGGGGTCTTGTGTCGGGTCGGCGGGTCTGCGGACGCTTTGCTGACCTGTGGTACCTCCCGAAGTCGAGGGAGTCTGATTCTCTACGGTCGACCCTCGGGGCATCCCGACCTTAGTCGAGGGGGCGCTACGGGGGGCCGCGAAGGTACTACCCCATTGTTGGTGAAGAGCGCCACGGGGGGCCGCGAAGGTACTACCCCGTCTTCCCGAAGTGTCGAGGGGTCTGGGTACGCACTGTCGACACTCGGGGCATCTCGACCTTAGTCGAGGGATCGCTCGCTTCGGGGATCGGAGATCGTCGACCGCTCCTGGGGGTCCACTTCGTGGCGCCCCAGGTGGAGCCACCCTTTCCACCCCTCACGGCGCCTTCCCGAGGTCGAGGGAGTCTGGTTCTCTACGGTCGACCCTCGGGGCATCCCGACCTTGGTCGAGGAATCGTTCGTCAGGTCGAGGGGTCTGGGTACGCACTGTCGACCTGCGACGCTTCCCGAGGTCGAGGGAGTCTGGTTCTCTACGGTCGACCCTCGGGGCATCCCGACCTTAGTCGAGGAGGCGCTACGGGGGGCCGCGAAGGTACTACCCCGTTGTTGGTGATGAGCGCCACGGGGGGCCGCGAAGGTACTACCCCGTCTTTCCGAAGTGTCGAGGGGTCTGGGTACGCACTGTCGACACTCGGGGCATCTCGACCTTAGTCGAGGGATCGCTCGCTTCGGGGATCGGGGATCGTCGACCGCTCCTGGGGGTCCACTTCGTGGCGCCCCAGGTGGAGCCACCCTTTCCACCCCTCACGGCGCCTTCCCGAGGTCGAGGGAGTCTGGTTCTCTACGGTCGACCCTCGGGGCATCCCGACCTTGGTCGAGGAATCGTTCGTCAGGTCGAGGGGTCTGGGTACGCACTGTCGACCTGCGAAGGCACTGTCGAGGAGGCGCTACGGGGGGCCGCGAAGGTACTACCCCGTTGTTGGTGATGAGCGCCACGGGGGGCCGCGAAGGTACTACCCCGTCTTCCCGAAGTGTCGAGGGGTCTGGGCACGCACTGTCGACACTCGGGGCATCTCGGCCTTAGTCGAGGAATCCTGCTCCATTCCACGTTTCATCGTCTTGCGATTCTTCCCGAGGTCGAGGGAGTTTGGGACTCTACGGTCGAGCCTCGAGGCATCCCGATTTTGGCCGGGGAATCTGAGGATCACAGACGACCCAATATTAAAAGAGGATTACAGTTATCAAGGTGAGAGAAATATTTACAGAAAAAGGAGCTGAGTCCATTGTCCTGATTGTTTTGAACCCCTTAGGGTTTCATTGGTAATACATCCGTAGATTCTCGGAGTTCCAGCTTCGTGGGATCAGAGTCCCCTCCAGGGACTTCAATTTGTACGCCCCTGGTCGTTGTACCCGGGCGATTTGATACGGCCCTTCCCAATTTGGGGCGAGCTTTCCTTGCTCGGTCGGTTGAGAAGCCTCGGCTCTCCTGAGGACGAGGTCCCCTACTTTGAAGAGCTTGGGCTTGACTCTGGAGTTGTAGTATTGGGCCGTTCGCTGTTGGTATCTCGCCATGCGAACCCGGGCGACCTCTCTCGTTTCTTCGACAAGGTCCAAGTTGCTCCTTAGCTGGGAAGAGTTGGTGTCGGGGTCGTAATGCTCCACTCTGGGAGAAGGCAGGCCGATCTCCAACGGGATGACGGCCTCAGTGCCGTATGCTAGGTTGAAGGGGGTCTCTCCCGTGGGTAGTCGGAACGTGGTCCGGTACGCCCAAAGGACATTGTACAAGTCCTCGACCCACTGTCCTTTGGACCGATCAAGCCTAGCTTTAAGTCCCTGCAAAATAGTTCGGTTAGTTACCTCGGTTTCCCCGTTTGTCTGGGGATGGGCAACCGAGGTGAAGCGATGATCAATGCCGAGTTCAGAGCAAAACTCCCTAAAATGAATATTGTCAAATTGTCGACCATTATCAGATATAAGGATACGGGGTAGTCCGAATCGGCAGATTATAGACTTCCACACGAAATCCCGCATCTTTTGCTCGGTGATCCGGGCGACAGGTTCGGCCTCGACCCATTTGGTGAAATAGTCGATGGAGACGACCAGAAACTTTCTCTGTCCGGTGGCGAGGGGAAAGGGCCCCAGGATGTCGATCCCCCATTGGGCAGACGGCCAGGGGGCGATGATGGAGGTCAGCAGAGCTGAAGGTCGGCGCTGGATATTGGCGTTTCGCTGGCACCGATCGCACTTGCGGACGAAATCTGTTGCGTCTTTTCGGAGTGTGGGCCAGTAATATCCCTGCCGCAGGATCTTATGGGCCAAGGCCCGGCCCCCCAGGTGATTTCCGCAGATCCCTTCATGGACCTCTCGGAGAGCATAGTCCGCCTCGGAGGGGCGGAGGCATCTGAGAAGGGGGGAAGTAAATGATCGTCGATAGAGCCTGTTCTCGTATAGGACATACCGGGGGGCCTGGCGCTTGATTCGGCGAGCCTCCATCTCGTCATGAGGTAGGGTTCCGTCCTGAAAGTAGCAGACGAGCCCGTCGATCCAGCTTGGCTCGGAGCCGATGCACATGGTAGGCTCGGGTTCCTCCGTGCTGGGGGTCTGAAGATACTCGAGCGCGGTTCCCTTAGGAAGCTCGCTCATGCAGGAGGTTGCCAGCTTGGATAGCTGGTCTGCCCTGAGGTTTTCCGTTCTGGGAATGTACTGGATGTTGAAAGAATTCAGGGCAGATATGAGTTCCCGCACCTTTTGGAGATACTTTTGCATGGATGGCTCTTTAGCTTCAAAATCTCCTTGGACCTGGTTCACCACCAGCTGGGAGTCGCTGAATGCCGTCAGGTCTCCCATGTTTAGTTCTTTCGCCAGTTTGAGCCCGGCGATGAGGGCCTCATACTCGGCCTCATTGTTCGAGGCCGGGAACTCGAGGCGCAGGGCTTGCTCAGCCACCACTCCGTCTGGACTAGTGAGAATAAGTCCGGCCCCGCTACCCCCCGAGGTCGAAGACCCGTCCGAGTGCAGGACCCATGGCTGCCTCGGGGCCTCCTCCGCGGGTCCAGATGGCAGCTCGGGGTCGTCCGGAAGGGTGCACTCCACGATGAAGTCGGCGAGTATCTGAGCTTTGATAGTCGGCCTGGGCCGATATTCGAGGTCGAATTCCCCGAGCTCGACCGCCCATTTGGCGACCCTCCCCGCACGATCCGACCTCTGCAATATTTGCTTCATGGGCTGGTCGGTCAATATAGCTATCGTGTGGGCTTGGAAGTAAGGCCTGAGTCTCCGAGCCGAGATGATGAGAGCGAAGATGGTCTTCTCAAGTTTAGAATATCGGGTCTCGGCATCCCTGAGAACCCGGCTGGTGTAATAGACCGGCTTTTGGAGCTTGTCCTCTTCCCGGACGAGAACTGAGCTCACTGCGGCTGGGGAGACAGCCAGATATAAGTAAAGGACCTCGCCTTTCCGGAGCTTGGTGAGCAGCGGGGGAGAAGCCAGAAGGCTCCGAAGCTCTTTAAAGGCCTGCTGGCATTCTTCTGTCCACCGAAAGTCTTTCGGCCGTTTGAGGCTCTTGAAGAAGGGGAGGCAACGCTCGGCCGACCGAGAGACGAACCTTCCCAGGGCGGCTACCCGCCCCGCGAGCCGCTGCACCTCCTTAACTGTCTTTGGAGGCGACATCTCTTGCAGTGCCCGGATTTTCTCTGGGTTGGCCTCAATTCCGCGCTGGGTCACTATAAAACCCAGGAACTTGCCCGAGGTGACCCCAAACGCGCACTTCGCCGGATTGAGTTTCATTTGATATTTTCTGAGCTTGGCGAACGTCTCGTCGAGATCGGCTATGTGGTGTTCCGCCGCTCGGCTCTTCACCAACATGTCGTCCACGTAGACTTCCATGTTTCGGCCGATCTGGTCTTTAAAAATCTGGCTGACCAGCCTCTGATAGGTGGCCCCAGCGTTTTTCAGGCCAAAGGGCATCACCTTATAGCAGTAGGTGCCCTTGTCGGTGATGAAGGCCGTCTTCTCCTCGTCTTCTGGCGCCATTCGGATTTGATTGTATCCTGAAAAGGCGTCCATAAAAGTTAGCAGTTGGTGTCCCGAGGTGGAGTCGACGAGCTGGTCGATGCTCGGGAGGGGGAAACTGTCTTTTGGGCAGGCCTTGTTTAGGTCGGTGTAGTCCACACACATACGCCATTTTCCGTTGGCCTTCTTTACGAGGACTATGTTGGCGAGCCAGTCCGGGTAGGAGACCTCCCGGATGAAGCCGGCTCCGAGGAGTTTGTCCACCTCCTCGGCCGCAGCTCGTTGTCGCTCGGGGGCGGAGCCTCTTTTCTTCTGCTTTACAGGCCTGCTGGTTGGTTTCACCTGAAGTCGGTGGACCATGACCTCAGGGTCAATTCCTGGCACGTCCGCGGGCGACCAGGCGAAGACGTCGGCATTATCCCGCAGGAAGCTGACGAGGCGATCCCTCTCATGGGCGCCGAGGCCGGAGCCGACCTGCACGGTTAGCTCGGAAAAATTTTCTCGTAGTGGGATTTGAATAAGGAGCTCACCGGGCTCTACTTGCTTCTTCCAGGGGGTGTCCCTCGCATCGAGGGTTTCTACGGGGAGTGAAGGGCGCGTCGGGCGGTCTGGCGCCTCAGCTGGTTGTTTCACTGTGTGGGCCGCCATGTAGCATTGCTTGGCGACCAGTTGGTCTCCGCGGACCTCGCCTACTCCTTGGCCGGTGGGGAACCGCATGAGTAAATGGCGAGTTGAAACCACGGCTCGAAGGGTGTTTAACCCTGGGCGCCCAAGGATGGCGTTGTAGACCGAGGGCAGACGGACCACCAAGAAGTCCATCCTCACAGTGCTCTCCCGGGGGGCGAGGCCAACTGTGACAAGGAAGCTAGCCTCACCTTCAACCGAGACCGCATCTCCGGTAAACCCGACTAGCGGGGCATTGATTCTCCGGAGATGTCCTTCTGTCAACCCCATTTTTGTTAGATGTATGCCCTAGAAGCCAATTTGGCTGACACATTGTTGATTCTAGGGACATAATTTTGTACTTGACTATTTATTATTGAATAAATAAAAGGCATCTTTTTCATTCATATTGTTTATGTGTCTATGAATCGTCCAAGAAATTAATAAGATGATGATACATATTCTCAAGAGTTGAGAATTTGAGCCATGTATCATTGGTGATTAATTTCTAAATGCTCCTGATCAAAGGATCATCACGAGGACGGTGATCGATCCGATCAGTGCACAGATCACTCTCCTTCTGGATGGACGAGACTTGAGCCACAGTGTAGGGACACTGAAGTGATAGTGCAGGTGCTTGTTAGAGAACAAGGGTACTGAGCGTGACCAATACAAGAATTCACTTGGATGTCTATCCACTCGTCAGTGACTTGCTTGATGTTGCAGTAGTGTGACTGGTCCTTTGACCTGCGGCGGCTACTCACAGTGAGGTTATTGTAGTTTGACTGCACACATACATGGTCTCTAGCCATATGGGTCCATGCAGTGTAGATTGGCTGCAGTAAGTTCACTGTAGGAGTAGGGTATGCACCTATATGGAATCTATCGACCTTGATAGATAAGGAGAGATCCTATGTGATTTATAAGACTGAGTTCGTAAGACCTCGGCCGGGGCAGTATGCACAGTGGAGAAAGAGTTTTTCACTATCGAACTCGAGTCGAATAAATCTTGACATATGACAGACGATGGGGTTTGACGAGTTGTCCATGACCTCCGTCCTGTAGGGATCCACGATAGTAGGACTGTATCACATGTTTAACTGCACCTAGAGGTTCATCATTCTATTCTGCTGGGTAGCCACTACATGCTGCTAGGTGTCACTGGTGGATGGTGGGACTCATAGGGATTATCTTGATGATCGATAAACCCTAATGAGTTGAGTTGGAATCGTTCCAACCCATTGAAAGGAGTTTTCAATGATATAGTGATAGAGATCACAATATATCTCACTACCAGTCAGAATAGAACCTATGGGGTCACACACACTAGAAGTATTGACCGATCCGATGGTTGAAATCGTGATTAGGAATCACAAGAAATCAATTTGATTGATAAAAAGTTGAAGAAGAACAAAGGGAATTAATTAATTGGACTTGAAACAAGAATCCTACTTCGGGTAGAATACCTAGAGTTCTAATTGGATTAGGACTGGGATTCCTACTTGGAATAGGATTCCTCAATCCTAATGAGATTAGGAGTTTTGAATTAAAATTGGATTCCTACTTGGAGTAGGATTCCTAGAAATCCTAATAGGATTAGGACTTCGGATTCAAATAGAGTCCTAATTAGATTAGGACTAAAATTAAACAAATCCTAATTGGATTAGGATTCCTTAAGTCTAAATTAATTATTAATCTAATGAATCAACATGACTCCTAATTGGATTAGGATTGAAGAGTTCAATTGAGTCATGGTTCATTCAAGTCCTAATTGGATTAGGACTAGCATAGATTGAACCCAATTTGGCCAATCCTAATTAGATTAGGATGAAACCATGAGAGAGGCACCTAATCCTCTTTGGAAGAGGATTAGGTTAACCAACTAAGAGGGGCATCAGCCCCTCTCCAAATGCTTGGGGCGACAAGAAGAGAGGAGCTAGGGCCGGCGCCCCCTTCTTATTTGGTAGGTTGTCATTGGAACTCCTAAAAGTTAGGAGCTCCAATCCCTTTTTAAAGAGGACTAGAGGCCGGCGCCCTAAGAGAGCTTTTCATCCTCCTCTTGCTGCCGCCACCCTCCCCTCTCCTCTCTTGGTTCAGCCGCAAGCAAAGGAAGAGCAAGGTCCAAGCGTTGGCGTCTTCCTCTTCCTCCAATCCTTCTTCCAACGCAGGAAAAGAAAGAAGGCTGCAGAAGCTGTGTTCTTCTTCCTTGAGTTCCTTCTTCTTCTTCCTCCTCTCAAGCACTTTCAAGAGTTGAAAGAAAGAGAAGAGATCAGCCATCAAAGGAGTCTTTGCAAGGGAGCTAGCACCCCGGGAAGACAAGAAAGCTTTGATCGGTTCTCTACTTCGTGTGGATACCCGTAGAGGCCGGACGTTTGAACGGCTTCAAACGAACCCTCTTCCAAAACCACGAATTCAGATTCGCGGTGATCATCTACCCGCGCAAGGTGAAGATTTGATCTTCCTATTAGTTCTAAAAGTTTTAATTCTTACCTAATTACGAAAGGTCTCGAAACAAGCGTTCATGCGATGGACGTCGAACCCGTGCATGCCGATTCCGCTGCCATCTGAAATCTGTTGAAATATCAGCGGCATGGGCGGGTTCCCAACAGTGGTATCAGAGCCTAGGCTTCGTAGATTAAGGTAAGAATTAAATATCTAAAGGCATATTAGATCTGAAAATTAAATGATCATGCATGCTGAAAAATTCTGCATGCAGATTTTTTCAGGGGTGCTGATTTTTACATGCTGATTTTTATGTGATAAAAAGATGATTCTAATTGCATTGTTAATGGGATTACAAAGTTTAGAATCATGATTAGCATGATCAGCGACCTATGTCATGATATAATCAGTTAAGTTTCAGATCTGAAAATTATAATTGTAGCATACAGTGATGATCATAGGATTCAACCCCTTTTGGTATCAAATGTAATGACCTGCGATGTGATCTGTGATGTCATGTAATTTTTCAGATGCTTGCATGCATCTTATTTGATGTTTTGAGAGGCCTGCGTGCCTCCTAAAAGGAGATGTAAATTATTTTTATTTTTATTTTACATCTGGTTGTATTTCTGTGATGTGATGTACATCAACGATCAAGTCGAAGACGATGCATGAGATGAACAGGGGTCTAAGCGGTTGATGGCGATGGGATCAAGAGTTGATCAAGGATCGAATCAAGGAAGCTTGGATCCAATTCAAGAGTTGAAGACCACTTGATCGATTGATGTGCATGTGCTTGTAATACGACCTAATTAGAATCCATGATCATCACCTAGTTAAAGTTTAGCTTTAATTATTGCCGCGATTATAACTGCCTGCAATGCGCCGTTTGCATGTGATGTGAATGAGAGTCGGGTAGATAGGTCTACATGTGATGTAGCAAACCCAATTGAGACCTAAATCAAAACCTCCTCAATCAAGTCGAGAGTGAACCGACATGAGCAAGTCATATTAGATTAATTGATCTAATTGGTGTCTAGGAAAGCATGAAAGGTGGTTACTTAATTAGGACCTTACTCTCTGAGTAAGGGGAGCCTCCCACCTGCTTACCTGGCCAATTGTTCGATTACCTCTTATGAAAGGCTCAAGTTGCAAACACTAAGACCTGATTAACCAATATTAAGTCAATAGGTCTTCCACTGTAGTAGAGCTGCTAAGGCCTTTCTGATGTTGACTTGTCTCGGCTGGATACAGTGGTCAAGTTGCATTGGGGGGCTGGACCTCTCTATAGACATGAGATGTTGTAGGGTAAAGGTGGGGTTGGGCACCAATAACTGTTAGGTGAGGACCCAATGACGACTTTATTCCTACGGTTATACAGTGGGTCTGACTTAACTAAGAAATGAGACCAATAACTGTTAGGTGAGGTCTTCATGGCTTAGAGACCAAGTTGCACTGCAACATGCTTGAGAAGTATTGTACAAGAGTTGTACACTCATCCATCTATGTGTCACCAATAACTGTTAGGTGAGGTGGCATGTGAATTGGTGGGACCGCAGTACCCACTAGAAACCCTAGTCGTGTGGGATTTCCGTTTTCCTACCAGGGGAGTGTGAGGAATTCGAAAAAATAGTGGGAGTCATATTTGTTCTAAAAGACCTTAGGACAGATTAGGATCAAGTACAAGAGTCTAACTAGAATCTTTACTCTCTGCAGATACAATGTCGGCTTCAAACCCTTTGACCCGTATTCATGAGACCAACCGACTGACTGGAACCAATTACAAGGACTGGCTTAGAAATCTCAAAATAGTTTTGGACTGTGAGAAGATAGGCTATATACTCGATTCAGATATCCCCACATTACCAGCACGTCCCACTGATGTTCAGCGTGAGATGCATAAAAAGTGGTTGGATGATGACATTAGAGTAAAATGCTATATGATGGCATCTATGTCTAATGAACTCCAATGCCAGCATGAAAATATAAAGACTGCTAGGGACATACTGGCACACCTACAAGAGTTGTATGGTGAGCAGAGTCGCACAGCTCGTTTTGAAGTGTCCAAGAGGCTTTTCAAAGCGAAGATGCGCGAAGGGCAGTCTGTCCATGATCACGGTCTGACCATGATCAAGGACCTAGAGGAGCTTGAGAAGCTCGGTATGGACATGCACAAGGAATTGCAAGTGGATTTGATCCTACAGTCACTTCCTGATTCATTTGGTCAGTTTATAGTAAACTACCATATGAATAAGATTGAATGCACTAAGACTGAACTAATCAACATGTTGGTAACTGCTGAGGGAGCCTTGAAAGGTTCAAGGGGCAATGTCCTCGCTGCTGAGTTGACTTCTGGTTCCAAGAGAAAGTCTACTTGGAAGAAAAGGAAGCCTACAAAGAAGCAGAAGAAAGACAAGAAGCCAAAGAAGGAAGTTCAAAAGAAAAAGGCTAACGACAAAGGAAAATGTTTCCACTGCAATGTCGAAGGCCACTGGAAGAGAAACTGTCCTTCATACCTCGAGAGCCTGAAGAACAAGAAAGGTGACACACCTTCAGAAGGTATAGACTTGCTCATAATTGAAACTAATCTAACGGTTTCTTCTACTTCCAGTTGGGTTATAGATTCTGGTTCTAGTGCTCATTTGTGCACTACCATGCAGGATCTAAAGGAAAGTAGAAGGCTGGCAGAAGGTGCGGTAACCCTTCGGGTTGGCAACGGGGCAAAAGTTGCTGCTGTGGCTGTGGGCACCTACCATCTGCGACTACCGTCTGGATTTAGTTTAATACTTAGAGACTGCTATTATGTACCTGTTGCTAGCAGAAATTTGATTTCTGTTTCATGTCTAGCACAGGAAGGTCATGTTTTTACATTTGACAAAGACTGCTGTTCTATTTATTTGAGAAATAAAATAGTCGCACGTGGTTTTATGATTGACAGTCTCTATCATTTACATATGGATATATCTGTGAATGTTACCGAGCAAGATGTGAGTGCCAAAGGATCCAAAAGATCCAGAGATGAGATAAACCAAAGATATTTGTGGCACCTCAGACTTGGCCATATTGGAGAAGATAGAATGAACAAAATGGATAAAGATGGGCTCTTAGGCTCATTGACTTCCGAGTCATATCCAGTTTGCGAGTCCTGTCTTCAAGGAAAAATGGCTAGACTGCCCTTTGTAGGACATGGGGAGAGGACCACTGAAATACTTACCCTAGTACATACAGATGTATGTGGCCCATTCGATGTGCTAGCCAGGGGACGTTATTCTTACTTCATTACCTTTACCGATGATTATTCACGGTATGGGTATGTGTATCTTATGAGACACAAGTCTGAATCCTTTGAAAAGTTCAAAGAGTTCAAAAATGAAGTAGAAAAACAAACTGGAAAACCTCTTAAGGCTCTTCGATCAGATCGGGGAGGAGAATACCTTAGTGGGGAATTCCGGGACTATCTCAAAGAAAACGGCATAGTCTCACAATGGACACCTCCGGGTACACCTCAACTCAACGGGGTGTCAGAGAGGAGAAATCGGACCCTATTGGATATGGTCAGGTCCATGATGAGCTTCACTGATTTACCTATGTTCCTTTGGGGAGATGCCTTACTCACAGCGATTTATTTATTGAATAGAGTTCCCTCTAAATCCGTTCCTACCACACCGTATGAGATATGGCATGGTAAGAAACCAAGTCTGGGTCATCTCAAGATTTGGAGATGTCCGGCCCACGTCAAGCGACTACAGGCGGACAAGTTAGAGGCTAGGACCATAAGTGCTCGTTTTATAGGATATCCTAAAGAGTCATTAGGATACAATTTTTAAGTCTCAGAGGATCACAATGTGTTTGTGAACCGTCATGCCATCTTCTTGGAAAATCAGTTTATCCTTGATAGAGGCAGTGGGAGGAAAATTGAGCTTGAAGAGAAAGTCTCTGAAAAGCAACGAGTCATGGATCCTAAAGAACCTATTCATAAGGAGCCAGTACACGATGTCCCTCAACCACCTCGTAGATCTAGTAGAGTCTCCCATCCTCCCGATAGATACTTAGGTATACTTGAAGAGGATACTGAGGAAATGTTCCTAGTGGGAGATAGGGATCACATACAGGATCCCAAAACCTACAACGAGGCGATATCTGATATCGATTCCGAGAAATGGCTGGAAGCTATGAAGTCAGAGATAGACTCCATGCATTCCAACCAAGTCTGGACCTTAGTAGATCCACCAGAAGGTATTGTACCTATTGGATGCAAATGGATCTACAAAAGGAAGATAGGTTCGGATGGAGAGGTAGAGACCTATAAGGCAAGGCTTGTGGCGAAAGGGTATAGTCAGCGCGAAGGCATTGACTATCAGGAGATCTTTTCACCTGTAGCCATGCTAAAATCCATCCGAACATTGCTTGCCATTGCAGCATTTCATGATTATGAAATCTGGCAGATGGATGTGAAAACTGCTTTCCTGAATGGATATCTTGATGAAGATATCTATATGAAACAGCCTTTGGGTTTCACTTCCAGTGATGGAGATCACAAGGTCTGCAAGCTGCAAAGGTCCATCTATGGACTAAAGCAAGCCTCTCGGAGTTGGAACACTCGTTTCGATGATGCAATCAAAACGTTTGATTTCATCAAAAACGAGGAGGAACCATGTGTTTATAAAAAGGTTAGTGGGAGTGCTGTCGTTTTTCTCGTACTGTACGTAGATGACATTCTCCTGATTGGGAATGATATTCCCATGCTAACCTCGGTCAAGGTCTGGTTGTCAAAAGAATTCTCCATGAAAGACCTTGGGGAAGCATCCTATATTTTGGGAATAAAGGTCTATAGAGATAGATCTAAAAGGATGCTTGGCCTGTCACAGAAAATGTACATAGAGGAGGTGCTGAAGAAGTTCAGCATGGAAAACTCCAAGAGGGGTCTCTTACCCCTAAGGCATGGAATTCATCTCTCCAAGAAGATGTGCCCCAACACATCTGAGGAAATTCAACGCATGAGCAAGATTCCTTATGCATCGGCAATAGGAAGCCTCATGTATGCCATGTTATGTACACGACCTGATATAGCTCTTGCTGTGAGTGTCACAAGCAGATATCAGTCGAATCCAGGTGAAGAACACTGGACAGCTGTGAAGAATATTCTTAAGTACTTGAGAAGAACTAAAGATTTATTCTTGGTTTTTGGAGGATCATCAGAGTTAAAGGTAGAAGGGTACACAGATTCAGACTTCATGACTGATGTCGATGACAGGAAGTCAACATCTGGATATGTGTTCTTGTGCAATGGTGGTGCGGTAAATTGGAAGAGTTCTAAACAACCGATCATTGCTGATTCTACTATGGAAGCCGAATACATCGCCGCCTCTGAAGCTGCTAAGGAAGGCTTCTGGTTCAAGAAATTCATTGCAGAGTTGGATGTGATGACATCAGATGCCATAACACTCTACTGCGATAATAATGGCGCCATAGCCCTTGCTAAGGAGCCAAGGTCTCATCAGAAGTCTAAGCATATAGAGCGGCGCTTTCACCTCATACGCGACTATGTGGAGAAGAAATATGTAGAGGTGCAGAGAGTAGACTCCGCGGATAACGTGGCAGACCCGTTCACTAAGCAGCTGAGTCAGCAAAAGACTGAAGCCCACCTTGAAAAGATGGGCCTAAGATATATGACCAATTGGCTTTAGTGCAAGTGGGAGATTGTTAGATGTATGCCCTAGAAGCCAATTTGGCTGACACATTGTTGATTCTAGGGACATAATTTTGTACTTGACTATTTATTATTGAATAAATAAAAGGCATCTTTTTCATTCATATTGTTTATGTGTCTATGAATCATCCAAGAAATTAATAAGATGATGATACATATTCTCAAGAGTTGAGAATTTGAACCATGTATCATTGGTGATTAATTTCTAAATGCTCCTGATCAAAGGATCATCACGAGGACGGTGATCGATCCGATCAGTGCACAGATCACTCTCCTTCTGGATGGACGAGACTTGAGTCCACAGTGTAGGGACACTGAAGTGATAGTGCAGGTGCTTGTTAGAGAACAAGGGTACTGAGCGTGACCAATACAAGAAGTCACTTGGATGTCTATCCACTCGTCAGTGACTTGCTTGATGTTGCAGTAGTGTGACTGGTCCTTTGACCTGCGGTGCTTCGGCTACTCACAGTGAGGTTATTGTAGTTTGACTGCACACATACATGGTCTCTAGCCATATGGGTCCATGCAGTGTAGATTGGCTGCAGTAAGTTCACTGTAGGAGTAGGGTATGCACCTATATGGAATCTATCGACCTTGATAGATAAGGAGAGATCCTATGTGATTTATAAGACTGAGTTCGTAAGACCTCGGCCGGGGCAGTATGCACAGTGGAGAAAGAGTTTTTCACTATCGAACTCGAGTCGAATAAATCTTGACATATGACAGACGATGGGGTTTGACGAGTTGTCCATGACCTCCGTCCTGTAGGGATCCACGATAGTAGGACTGTATCACATGTTTAACTGCACCTAGAGGTTCATCATTCTATTCTGCTGGGTAGCCACTACATGCTGCTAGGTGTCACTGGTGGATGGTGGGACTCATAGGGATTATCTTGATGATCGATAAACCCTAATGAGTTGAGTTGGAATCGTTCCAACCCATTGAAAGGAGTTTTCAATGATATAGTGATAGAGATCACAATATATCTCACTACCAGTCAGAATAGAACCTATGGGGTCACACACACTAGAAGTATTGACCGATCCGATGGTTGAAATCGTGATTAGGAATCACAAGAAATCAATTTGATTGATAAAAAGTTGAAGAAGAACAAAGGGAATTAATTAATTGGACTTGAAACAAGAATCCTACTTCGGGTAGAATACCTAGAGTTCTAATTGGATTAGGACTGGGATTCCTACTTGGAATAGGATTCCTCAATCCTAATGAGATTAGGAGTTTTGAATTAAAATTGGATTCCTACTTGGAGTAGGATTCCTAGAAATCCTAATAGGATTAGGACTTCGGATTCAAATAGAGTCCTAATTAGATTAGGACTAAAATTAAACAAATCCTAATTGGATTAGGATTCCTTAAGTCTAAATTAATTATTAATCTAATGAATCAACATGACTCCTAATTGGATTAGGATTGAAGAGTTCAATTGAGTCATGGTTCATTCAAGTCCTAATTGGATTAGGACTAGCATAGATTGAACCCAATTTGGCCAATCCTAATTAGATTAGGATGAAACCATGAGAGAGGCACCTAATCCTCTTTGGAAGAGGATTAGGTTAACCAACTAAGAGGGGCATCAGCCCCTCTCCAAATGCTTGGGGCGACAAGAAGAGAGGAGCTAGGGCCGGCGCCCCCTTCTTATTTGGTAGGTTGTCATTGGAACTCCTAAAAGTTAGGAGCTCCAATCCCTTTTTAAAGAGGACTAGAGGCCGGCGCCCTAAGAGAGCTTTTCATCCTCCTCTTGCTGCCACCACCCTCCCCTCTCCTCTCTTGGTTCAGCCGCAAGCAAAGGAAGAGCAAGGTCCAAGCGTTGGCGTCTTCCTCTTCCTCCAATCCTTCTTCCAACGCAGGGAAAAGAAAGAAGGCTGCAGAAGCTGTGTTCTTCTTCCTTGAGTTCCTTCTTCTTCTTCCTCCTCTCAAGCACTTTCAAGAGTTGAAAGAAAGAGAAGAGATCAGCCATCAAAGGAGTCTTTGCAAGGGAGCTAGCACCCCGGGAAGACAAGAAAGCTTTGATCGGTTCTCTACTTCGTGTAGATACCCGTAGAGGCCGGACGTTTGAACGGCTTCAAACGAACCCTCTTCCAAAACCACGAATTCAGATTCGCGGTGATCATCTACCCGCGCAAGGTGAAGATTTGATCTTCCTATTAGTTCTAAAAGTTTTAATTCTTACCTAATTACGAAAGGTCTCGAAACAAGCGTTCATGCGATGGACGTCGAACCCGTGCATGCCGATTCCGCTGCCATCTGAAATCTGTTGAAATATCAGCGGCATGGGCGGGTTCCCAACAATTTTTTGGTAGGCATGGTAGTACAAAATGTTGGCTGAACTTCCATTGTCAACTAGGACACGCTTTACATCAAACCTATTTACAATCATTGAGATGACCACAGCGTCATCGTGAGGGGTCTCGACCCCTTCTAAGTCCTCGTCCGAGAACGAGATGACTTCATCAGTACGTGGGCGCTTCGGGGGTGTTCCCTGGGCGGCCGTTCCTGCCGAGGCCCGCCCGATCATGTTGATGGTGCCGGCGATGGGCCTGTTGTCGCCTGGATTTTCGGTTGGTGCGACATTCTCCGCCGGCCTTCTTTGCTCAGGTCGATTCCTCACGAACCGGTTGAGTACTCCCCGTCGGATGAGCGCTTCTATCTCGTCCCGGAGTTGGAAGCAGTCCTCCGTGTCGTGCCCACGGTCTCGGTGGAAGCGGCAATACTTCCTGGTATTTCGGGAAAATCCCGTGTCTCGCATAGGAGGCGGGGGTCGGAAGAAGTCCCGACCCTCAATTTCCATCAGGATCTCGGCCCGGGGAGCATTGACGGGTGTATAGTTCTCGTACCTCGCCTGGTACATCCGGGGCCGTGGTGGAGACCTCGGACGAGGAGGTGTCCTCTGCTGAGGTCGCCCCTGCTGACGGGGCGGACTCCTCAGTCTGGGGAGATTTTTCTCTCTGCGGGGAGACCGGCTCCTTTGTCGGCTGCGCTCCTCGCGGCGCTTCTTCTGCTTCTTAGAGGCGGGCTCGATTGCTCCCCGCCTGGAGGCGACTGCCTCCTCGGCCTTGGCATACTTCCGGGCTCGGGCCAGCATTTCGGTGAAGTCGGCCGGGAAGCTCTTCTCGATGGAGAAGAGGAATCGGTAGGAGCGAACCCCAGTTTTCAGAGCCGACATGGCTATCGACTGGTCTAGCTCGCGGACCTCCCATGTGGCGGCGGTAAAGCGGTCCAGGTACTCTTTGAGGGACTCCCCCTCCTTCTGCTTGATATCAGGAGGGAGTCTGATGTCCGTCGCTGGCGCCGGCTGGCAGCAAAGTTGGTGGCGAACTGCCTGCCGAGCTGCTCAAAGGAGGACACCGTGTTCGGCTTCAGTCCAGAAAACCAAAGCCGAGCGGTTCCTCGGAGGGTCGCTGGAAAGGCTTTGTAGAGTATGGCCTCCGAGGACCCTTGTAGGGCCATGAGGGCCCGATAACTCTCCAAGTGGTCGAGGGGGTCGGTGATTCCGCTGTAGGGCTCCACCTGAGGCATTTTGAATCTCGCGGGAACCGGCTCGTCCTCGATCTGGCGGGAGAAGGGGGACTTGGCAGTGAACTCAAAGTCCCCTTCCTGTCTTGCCTTCTTGCCGTGGAGTGCCGCAATCTGGCGCTCCAGATGCTCAACTTTTCGGTCGAGCTCCCCCACCCGTGGGATTGTCGTTGTGGTTTGCGCCGGCCCTTGGCGGTCCGGGGTTGACTCCGCCTCGGAAAGTTGGGGTCTCCGATCGAAACCTTCTCCCGGTAACTCCCTACGGGGAGCAGCCCATTCTCCGTTGTTGGCTCTGGAGGAGCCATGCAGATTTTGACTGGGGAGAACCGGGCCGTTGGGGAGACACTCCGGCGGGGCCTGGGCCTGCGGGGGAAGCGCCGGTGAAGCTTCCACGCGCCGTAGGCCCTGAACGACGGCGGCCAGGGCCTGGACTTGCTGTACCAGGGCATTGAACTGTTCCGGCTGGACCTGAGGACCTGGGTCAGCTGGAGTTGGGGAATTCTGGACGGAGTGTCCAGGACTTTGCGGGGGACGCCGGGAGACGTTAGAGGCTCCCTTACTTCTCAACTTCATGACTGCTACTCGGGCCCTTCCTCTAGCGCCAACTGTTGCTGGAAATTGGACCCGGGGGCAATCTTCGGTCGAGGAGAGGGAGCGGAAGGTGGTTACTCACGGCGAGGCGGTGGTCCGTCGACGGGCGGCGTCCTCCGTCTGGGGCGATCGGAGAGAAGGAGCGGCTGGTTCCCGTGGCTGGGCGACGATCCGACAGTGGGCGGCGTCCTCCGTCTGGGTGCCTGCACACGAACCGGTGGCCGGGTCTTCCGGCGCCGGCCCTCCGACGCTCAAGTCAGGGAGGGGGCAAATCGTGTAGAGTAGAGGTAAACAGTGCTTGTCCAGAGTATCGATTTTCCAACCCCCTTTTATAGACCGGGGGTCGGTTTACCTGCGATGTAACGGGGCAAAGCCGTAGTACGGCTTGGCATGTCGTTCAGGTCGGCGCTTGGTCAGGCGAATCATTGCACTGATGTCGGCGATGAGGGCGTCGTACAACCCGAACTAGCACGCTACCAGGCGAATTTATTGCATTAGTGTCGGAGGTATGGCCGAGATCAGAGACTTATCACAGTCGACTAGACTCTGCTGGGCTTATTTGCCGTGGAGAGCTGGGAGTCCGTAGATGACAGGAGTCACGTGCATTAATTGTTGAGTGAGCCGGAGATCCACATTTATTGTGGAGTAAGCCGGAGATCCGCATTTATTGTGGAGTAAGCCGGAGATCCACATTTATTGTGGAGTAAGCCGGAGATCCGCATTTATTGTGGAGTGTGCCGGAGGATCACAGCGGTCATGCGCAATAAATGCCGGAGGGGCGTCATAGTACGGTCTCTGGCCGGACCTCGGAGACGTACGGCCGTAGTAGGTGGCTGACAAAAGTAGGCCTCGGACATTGGGGTTTCTCTTAGGTCGGAGGTTCCGAGTTCGGATGCCGACTTCGGCCTTCCAGGGTCGACGATTGTGCGGCTTCTTAGGGGCATTCGTGTCATTTGGGGGAAAAACCTTATTCCCCCAACACTTGTATTTCATCATTAGAATTTCTTTCTTTTGAAATTTTCAGATTTAGTTTCTTAAGATTTTTATTCTTCACAGCTAATTTTCTACATTCACCATACAAATCATGAAAAGCATTTAATAATTCATCATAAGAGAATTCTTCTTGAAAATCATTTGAGGTAAGAGTAGATTCAGATTTTACCTTGTCTTCTTGTGCCATAAAGCACGAGTTAGTTACCTCTTGTAGTTCCTTGGAGCGAATATCATCATTGTTGCTCCTAACTTTTAATTTCTTGCTTGACTCTTTCTTGGTCAAGGCTTTCTTCCTTTTTATCTCTTTCTTCCTTTCTTCTAGCTTCCTCTTCTTCTTTGTCTTTAGGAAGCTTTTGAATCTTTCTTCCTGATTTAGAGTGTTTCCTGCATGCTCAATATTAGTCTTGCAATTATCCTCAAGTAAACTAACATGGGGTTCTTCGGAAATATCATAAGTTGCTTCAAGAGTATCCCATATTTGTTTGGCAGATGAACATATACAAATTTGGTTGAAAATATTTTTATTAAATGCACAGTAGAGAAGGTTCATAGCCTTAGCATTTAGTTCAGCCAAATTTTTATCGAACATACTTTCAATTAATTTCGTGGGTGTGTGTAGGCCATTTGTTATGACATTCCATAACTCATAGTTTTGTGATTGAGTAAAGATTTTCATTCTGGCTTTCCATTGAATATAGTTAGATCCATCAAACAGTGGAGGTCTGTTTGTGGAAAGTCCCTCAGCAAGTAATACGTTATCTGGGGTTGTCATGATCTTTGGCTCTAGTCGGTTAAGACTACAAATAATATTTGAGCACCTGCTCTGATACCACTTGTTGCCCAGTAGATACAACCCAAGAGGGGGGGTGAATTGGGTCTTTTAAAACTTTTAAACTACTTCTAAGACTTTTCAATTAATTATGCTAAGTTGTATAGATGCGCAGTGGAATTTAAACTTAGCAACAGTATGATTTATTGAATGGGACTTGATTAAGTAAATTGAGTATGCTTGCAACTAAGGGATGCATAGATAAGAGTTAACCAAGCAATATATCTAAGTAAGCAAGTTAGACAATGACAAAAAGCATCACAAACACAACAAACATATAGTGGTTCGGTGCACCCCAGCACCTACATCCACTCCCCAAGACCTCTTGGGAATTCCACTATAATCCTACAGATTACAGCCGGTTATTTTACAAGCTCACAACCCAACTTGTTGTTTTGCGAGATAACAACGAACTCGGTCGGTTTTCACAGGCTCACCGACTAGAACCAACCGATTGTTTTCCCGGGTTCACAATCAAACCTAGTTGGTTTTCCCACAGGCTCACCAACCACAACCTTACACCGTTGGTTTTCCCTTTGGCTCACCAACAAACCTTAACCCCTTGATTCAATCCCTTGATTGAATCAAGTTACAAGATATTAAAACAAAGGTTTAAAACAAATCAAAGCTTCTTAAACAAGCAAATGTAACAATATAAGCAAGTAGAGTAAAGAGAAGCCCTCAAACGAGTTTTGAAGATGAAGGAGCTCGGCTTCTTCTTTACTTGACCCTCTTCTGATTTGACACGAAGTAGAGGATCACGGAGGCAGCACACGGATGGAGAGGAAGCTTTGGGATTCACTTGGATGCTCTTCTTCTCTCTATTTCGCTTTGGATGGCCCTTTTGTGCTTATGGAGGATTTTCCTTGTAATCTCTTTGAGATCTCTTCTCTAAATGTTCTCTCCCACTTCCATACCTTCTCCTCTAGCTCTTCTCTTGTTTTTATAGCTTTAGATGACGTGGAAACAAGAATCTAGCCGTTAGAGACAAAAATAGAGCCGTTGGACACAGTCTGCACCTCCTGACAATATTACTGTTGGGATCGGAGTCGACTCGCGCGATCAGGAGTCGACTCGCCTGTTGCAGGAGTCGACTCGTGCTTCACTGGAGACGACTCGGCCACTGTTCCAAATTTGAATTAAAGTGCATGCCTTTTCCTCGGGTCGACTCGGACCAAACTGGAGTCGACTCGCCAACAGCTGGAGACGACTCGGCCACTTGGGGGTCGGCTCATTCTCAGGAATCCAGAGGACATACTTTCTGATTTTCTTCCTCGAGTCGACTCGGATTCCCTTTGAGTCGACTCGGCTCTCAGAGCCCGAAAAACTGATCCTCTGTATTTTTGGGTTCGCGCTGCCTTGGAGTCGACTCGAACTGTCTTGGAGTCGACTCGCCTCTCAGAGACGAAAATACCATCTTCTGTCTTTGGGGTTACGCTGTCTTGGAGTCGACTCGGACTTTGTGGGAGTCGACTCGAATCTCAGTGTCCGAAAAACTGCTCTCTGACTTTTCCCTTGTGTAACACTGAGAGTCGACTCTCGCTTTCTTTGGAGTCGACCTGCCAACCATCGGAGTCGACTCGAGTTCCTCCGGAGTCGACTCGGCTCTCAGGGTCCAAAATAACTTTTCTGTCTTTCTGTCTGTGACTCCCTGGAGTCGACTCGTACTACCCTGGAGTCGACTCAGCAAGCATCGGAGTCGACTCGCGCTCTTCAGGAGTCGACTCGTTGACAGGTTCTGAGATGATCTTTCTGTCCGGCTGTCTGTTGCTCCTTGGAGTCGACTCGGAACTGTAGGAGTCGACTCGAGTGCCTTTCCTTTGAATTTTTCTTAAAACTTGCTCTTCTAAATTGAAGCCTTTGAACTTGAATCTTGGGCCAATGAGGTGTGGCTTTCTTCTAACTTTTCTTGAGAGCTTTGGAGGCCTTCTTGAATTCTTCCAACTTGCTATGTTCCTTGCAAAATAAATAATCTTTCTTCTTGCAACACAAACATTAGTATTTATACTTCAAGGTTTTGTGACCATCAAAATCAATCTTTAAATCAGTCTTTGGGTCATCAAAGTCCAACCGATATGCTACTTCTCCCATTCTTTCCACTACTTTGAATGGCCCATAAAACCTTTGAGATAGTTTGTGGCTAAAATTCTTCTTGAGGGATTTTTGAGTATAAGGTTGCAATTTTAAATAAACAAAATCTCCGGGATTGAAGGTTACCTCTCTTCGGTTCTTATCATAGTACCTTTTCATCCTTTTTTGGGCCTTCTTGAGCTCCCTTCTTGCATTGGTTAGAGCTTCATCTCTTCCGGCCAATGTTTGTTCTACTTCTTCATTCTTGGCCGTCCCCTTCTCATGTCGGTGCAAACCCGGAGGCGGTCTCCCATAAACTAATTCAAATGGGCTAGTTTTGATAGATGAATGAAAGGTAGTATTGTACCAATACTCGGCCCAAACAATGAAATCTCCCCATTTGGATTGTTGGTTGTGACAAAAACATCTTAAGTATTGTTCAAGGGTCCGGTTGGTTACCTCCGTTTGCCCATCCGTTTGAGGATGATAGGATGAGCTTGTCTTCAATGTGCTCCCTTGAAGTGTGAATAATTCCTTCCAAAAGGTGCTCATAAATACTCTATCCCGATCGGATACTATGCTTTTTGGAACACCATGCAACTTGATCACCGACTCCACAAATGATGTAGCCACCGATTTGGCCGTGTAGGGATGTTTGATGGGGATGAAATGAGCATATTTGCTTAGCCGGTCCACAACCACCATTATGACTTCATACCCCTTGCTAGTAGGCAAACCCTCAACAAAGTCCATGGAGATGTCCTCCCAAATCATACTTGGAATAGGGAGTGGTTGAAGAAGACCCATTGGTGCCCTTGGATCATACTTGATTTTTTGGCAAATTTCACATCCGGCCACCAATGCCTTGACTTCGGCTTTAAGTCCTTCCCAATAGAAGAAGTGCTTAACTCGGATATAAGTACGAAACCAACCCGAGTGTCCACCTTCCTTGCTATTGTGAAAATGATCAAGGATGCTTCTTCTTAAATTAGGGACATTAGGTACATAGACATACCCTTTGTAGATGATGAGTCCCTCTTTGAGATTGTAGTTGGCCACCCCCTCGGTTGAAGCTTCCACCTTTTCTTTGATCTCCAATGCCCGAGCATTAAGCTTGTTTGCCTCCCGGATTTGGTCCCAAATCCTCCATTCGATCCCACTAAGAGCCATGGAAGTAGGCTCTTCTCCTTCGGCCGCCCAAAGCATTGGGCTTCCTTCTTTCCTTGATAGTGCATCCGCCACCTTGTTCTCCTTCCCCGGTTGGTATACAATGTCATATTCAAAGCCAAGTAGTTTGACTAAGAATTTTTGTTGATCCGGGGTCACAATTTTTTGCTCCAAAAGATGCCTTAATGCTTGTTGATCGGTGATAATAGTGAACTTCTTCCCAAGCAAATAGGGCCTCCATACCTTGACGGCATGCACCAATGCTAGTAGCTCCCTTGCATATGTTCCCCACGCCTTCTTCATGGGACCCAAGGCTTTGGAGAGGAAGGCTAGGGGCCTCTTTTGTTGCACAAGGACCGCTCCGATGCCATCTCCACTTGCATCGGTGTAGACTTCAAATGGAATAGAGAAGTCCGGAAGTGCTAGGACCGGTGTTTGAGTCATGGCCCTCTTCAAGTTGTCAAATGCTTCTCTCGACTCCGGAGTCCATTCAAATTCTCCCTTCTTCAATATGGAAGTTAGAGGTCTAGCAATCAACCCATAGTTCTTCACAAACCTCCGATAGTACCCGGTCAATCCCAAGAACCCTCTAAGAGCCGAGATGTTCTTGGGTAGAGGCCAATCCACCATAGCCTCAATCTTCCTTTGGTCCACCTTCACACCTTCTCCCGATATGATGTGCCCCAAATACTCTAACTCCTTTTGGGCAAAGGCACATTTGGAAGGCTTGATGTAGAAGTGGTGCTTCTCCAAGATGGATAACACAACCTCCAATTGTTTGACATGCTCTTCCATAGAGTGGGAGTAGACCAAGATATCATCAAAAAATACTAGCATGAACTTCCTCAAGTAAGGCCGGAATACCTCATTCATTGTAGCTTGAAATGTGGAAGGAGCATTGCAAAGACCGAATGGCATGACAAGATATTCGTAGTGGCCCGAATGTGTCCGGAATGCCGTCTTGTGAATGTCTTCCTCCTTCATTCGAATTTGGTGGTACCCCGCCCTTAAATCAAGTTTGGTGAAGACCGTTGCACCATGTAGTTCATCAAGCATCTCATCCACCGTGGGAATGGGGAATCGATCCTTGATAGTTGCTTCATTCAAGGCCCGGTAGTCGGTGCAAAATCTCCATGTGCCATCCTTCTTCTTCACAAGTAGAACCGGAGATGAGAAGGGACTTGTGCTATGGCGGATCAACCCTTGCTTCAACATCTCCTCCACTTGTCTCTCTATCTCCTCTTTTTGAAAATGAGCATACCGGTAGGGTGGAACGTTCACAGGTGTAGCTTCATTCTTCAATCTTATAGGGTGATCAAAGCTTCTTGGAGGTGGGAGAGATGTGGGTACCTTCATAACATCATGGTGAGCCTCCAATAAGCCTCGGATCTTTGGAGGGATGCCCTCCAACTCATCTTCTTTCTTGTCTTCTTCTTGGTGTTGGCCGGTCATCACAATGGCATAGCAAGAAGCTCCTCCTTTGCATAGCTTCTCTATCATGTTGGCTTCACAAGACCGCACCTCTTTGTTGCTCATGGCGGTCCACTTCTTCTTTTGGCCTCCAAGCTTGAACTCCATAGTCATGGTGCTATAGTCGGTTAGCACCTTCCCCAAGCCTTTGAGCCAAGCATTGCCCAACACCACATCCAAGCCGACTAGTTGAAGAACATGTAGGTCGGCCTTGACCCTTACTCCTTGGATATTCATGCGAACATCCCTTACCACCTCTTGACATTTGAGCTTCTCTCCACTAGCGACCTTTACTTCAAAGGGCTCCACGGTCGCCCCTTTCAATCCAACCTTCTTCACTATTCCGGAGTTGATAAAATTATGGGATGAACCGCTATCTACCAAGAGAGATACCTCATGTTTGCCCACCCATGCCATCAAACGCATGGTGGACGGTCTTTGTACTCCGGACATGGCATGCAAGGATAGCTCGGCCTCTTCTTCTCCCGGGCTAAAATCAGCCCCATGGTCTTGCTCCTCCTCATCTTCTTCCTCCGAAGCCTCCGAAGTAGCCTCCTCCTCCTCGGAGCCCACATCTAGAAGGAAAGCTTGACCGGTTTTGCATTGATGGCCCCGGCTCCACTTGTCACCACATTTGAAGCATAGTCCCTTCTTGATGTAGTCTTGGAGCTCATCTCTAGAAAGCTTCTTGACATGTTGAGGCCGCTCCTTGTACTTCTTCACTTCTTCTTTCCCCTTCCAAGGCCCCTTCGGTGGTAGTGATGTAGAGGCCTTGTTGTTGAAGCTTTCCTTTGACACTTTCTTCTCCATGCCATAACTTTGGTCCAAGATCTCGGCCATCCTCATAGCTTCTTGTAATCTTGCCGGTTGCTTCAACTTTAACTCCTTGGCAAGCCAAGGCTTCAAGCCATCAAGAAAAGTGCCTAACAATGCTTCTTCCGACCACCCACTCACCATGGTTTGTAGAAGCCGGAACTCATCAATATATGCTTGCACTCTTCCTTCTTGCTTTAGCTTCGCGAGTTGGCCATGATGATTCACAACGGGAGAAGGCCCCCATTGTGACATGAACTCCTTCACGAAGGCCGTCCAACCAAGCCTCTTGCCATCTTTCTCATATAGGTCACGGATCCACCTCCACCACCGGCTAGCTCTTCCCTCAAGATGGAAGCTAGCTAATGTGACCCGATCCCTTCTTGGTACTTCATAGACATCAAAATATTGCTCGGCTTTGTCCATCCATTCATAAGGATCACCACCGCCAAACTTGGGGAAATCAATCTTTGGTTTTCTTATCCCTCTATCTTGATGTCTTGGGCCCCTAGCATCTTCTTCTTCATAGTCTTCATTCCTCCTCCTTCCTTCCATGAAGTTCCTCCGGCCAATAGGCCTTCGGTCATGGAATGGATCTTCCTCGGGTTCACTCCCCCTTTCACTATGGCTAGGTTCCTCTTCTTCTATCCACCTCTCAATTTCTATCCCCCGAGCTTCAACTCTTCCTCCTCTCCTCCGAGGTCTCCGGTGATCTAACTCCTCCATTCGGTTGGCCCGTAGGCTTCCCGCATCACTCCCCCTCTCATCCCTTCCATGACCCCGCCGTGAGGCGTGCGACCATGGCTCCTCATCATTTGATCTTTTATACTCTCGCTCTCTTTCTTTTTCTCCCATTCTCCTTTCCAACCTCTCCAAGTGAGCACTCATCCCGGCTAAGGTATTGGATAGACTTTCAAGGGTTCGGTTTAGGTGGGCCGAACTCCCCTCCAATGCCTCTAGCCGGGCGTGGTGAGAATTTGAGTTAGCTCCCGACTCCATTGTCTCACTCTACAAATGCACCTCCAAACCTCCTTTGGCCGTCACCCAAGGATGAACCGACCCTCCTTCTTATATATGTTTTGAAAGGTACACCACTCAATCAACTCCAATTACAACAATGGTTTACAACAAATAAGCCTCACAACCCGAGAGTAACGTGTTGTTGCTCTACTTGCTCCCTACCCGGTGTAGTTAGGAGGGCACGAGGTACTACCAGTAGCCTTCCTCTTGTGCAGTCCCTCTATACCCTAACACCGAATAGTTGGGTCAAATAGCGCCGGGTACTACCATTAGCCTCCCCGTTGGCACTATCCCTATGATGAGCAAAATAGAAAAACAAACCATCCTCTTTACAAAAAAAAAGTGTTCTCACTCCCTTTTGCAAGCAAGGAATTAAAAGTGCCGAAATTTAAGTGCTACTTGCAAGTAAAGAACTTCTAGTTACCCTCCCACACTCACAACAAGAAAGTCTAAGTGCAAGAAGTAGTAGGAATCGTAAGGATCACTTCTAAGCATGCAAGAAAGTAGTGCTCCTTAATCCCCACCCGAATTGAAAATTTCTTGGTTTCAAAGGCGTTACCTCTTTGGAGAGACCTCCCTCGGAAGTCTCTCAATGAAAGCACCAATGTTGGAGGGTGGCTTTCGGCCCCAAGCCACCACACCAAGTCTTGCACGTTTGCTCCTTGTGGATGACTTAGAGTTGTAGGTAAAGGGCCGAGCGGGTAACGTCGTGGTAGTGTGAGCTTGCGCCGCGGTGTGCCAAGTTCGTAAGTAGCCGAGGGAATCAAGGCAAGGGAAGGGTCTACTGGTTGCAGCTTGACCCGACCCTTGACTTGAGAAGAAAACAATCAAACTCAAAAGGATATTTGTGGAGATATTTAGAGGAACGCTTGATTGATTCTATTTCCCAAAATGAAGCTTACAAGCAAAACATCTAAAGGAAACTATGATGGATTTCCCTTAGCCCAAGTCTTGGACAAACCCCAAGACCGAATACAAAGAGACAAGGTCCCTCCCAAGCCACTAAGGCCGAATACAACAAGTGCTAAGATGTAAGGTATATGGTAAGATCCTCAAAAGAGCCTCCTTCCCTCTTATTTATAGTGCTCCCCAAGTGGCCCAAGAGTGGCCAAGGCATAGGGGTCTTCATGGCATGAGAAGGGCCAAAGGCTTGGCCAAGGCATGGCCAAGCCATGGGCATAGGCTGTTGGCCCGGCTGGGCCCTTGGCAGGAGGCTGGCAGGCCTATGGCACGGCCTGGGCGCTGTGGCAGGGCGCCTGGGCGCGGCAGGCTGGCTGGCAGGGCGTCTGGGCGTGGCTGGGGCGCTGCAGCAGGGCGCTGGCGTGCGGCAGGGCGCTGGCGTGCGGCAGGGCGCGGCAGGCGTGCGGCAGGCGTGCGGCACGGGCGCCGAGGCGCGGCAGGCGGTGCGCCGGGACGGTCAGGCGTGC
>NW_024068866.1:7500-15000 GCF_009389715.1 Phoenix dactylifera | reverse complement strand
CAGTCAGAGTAGAACCTATGGGGTCACACACACTAGAAGTATTGACCGATCCGATGGTTGAATCGTGATTAGGAATCACAAGTAATCAATTAGATTGATATTCAGTTGAAGAAGGAACAAAGGGAATTAATTAATTGGACTTAAACACAAATCCTACTTCGAGTAGGATTCCTAGAGTCCTAATTGGATTAGGACTGGGAATCCTAGTTAGAGTAGGACTGGGATTCCTACTTGGAATAGGATTCCTACAATCCTAATTAGATTAGGAGTTTTGAATTAAAATTGGATTCCTACTTGGAGTAGGATTCCTAGAGTCCTAATCGGATTAGGACTTCGGATTCAAATTAGAGTCCTAATTGGATTAGAACTAAAATTAAATAAGTCCTAATTTGATTAGGGTTTCTTAAGTCCTAATTAATTATTAATCTAATGAATCAACATGACTCCTAATTGGATTAGGATTGAAGAGTTCAATTGAGTCATGGTTCACTCAAGTTTTAATTGGATTAGGACTAGTATAGATTGAACCCAATTGATTCATGATTTGGTTAAACCCTAATTGGATTAGGGCTAAACCACATTAGGGGCTCCCAATCCTCATTAGATGAGGATTAGGGCAACACAAGAAGGAGGGGCTCAAGCCCCTCCTCCTTTGCTTCATTGGTGCGGCAACACAAGAGGGGCCGGCGCCCCTCTTGGAAAAAAGTCTAGGGCTCCTAACTTGTAGGAGCCCTAGATGCTTTATAAGGAGGTGAAAGGGGGCTGACGCCCTAATGCATGTGATGCTCTCCTCCTTGCAGCCATGGCCTCCCTCTCCCCTCTCCTTGATTCAGCCGCAAGCAAGAGCAAAAGAAGAAGAAGGGTGGCGGCCTCCTCCTCCTCTCTTCCTCCTTCCAACGCAGGGAGAATAAAAGAAGGCTGCAGGCTTCGTTCCGCTTCTCTCTATCCCTCCTTCTTCTTCCTCCTCTCAAGCACAATCAAGGGTTGATTGAAAGAGAGGAAATCAGCCATCCAAAGTTGTCTCTGCAAGGGAGCTGCACCCCGGGGAGACAAGGAAGCTTTGATCGGTTTCTGCTTCGTGTGGATACCCGTAGAGGCCGGGCACTTGAACGGCTTCAAGCGAACCTTCATCCTAAACCACGAACTTCAGTTTGCGGTGATCATCTACCCACACAAGGTGAAGATCTGATCTTCTAAAGATTTTAAAAGTTTTTAATCCTTATCTATCTACGAACGGTTTTTGAACAACGTTCATGCGATGAACGGTTGATCCCGCGCATGCCTCTTCCGCTGCATCTGAATTTTTTGAATTTCAGCGGCATGGGCGGGGCTTTCTAACAGTGGTATCAGAGCCTAGGCATCGTAGATTAAGGTAAGGATTAATTATTAATAGGCTTATTAGATCTGAAAATTGAAAGATTATGCATGCTGAAAATTTTCTGCATGCAGATTTTTTCTAGGGTGCTGATTTTTGCATGCTGATTTTTATGTGATAAGATGATGATTCTAATTGCATTATTAATGAGATTACAAAGTTTAGAATCATGATTAGCATGATCAGCAACCTATGTCATGAGATAATCAGTTAGTTTTTAGATCTGAAAATTATAATTGCTGCATGTGGTGATGATCATAGGATTCAAACCCTTTTGGTATTAAATGTAAAGACTTGCGATGTGATCTGCAATGTCATGTAATTTTTCAGATGCTTGCATGCATCTTATTTGATGTTTTGAGAGGCCTGCGTGCCTCCTAAAAGAAGATGTAATTTATTATTATTTTTATTTTACATCTGGTTGTATTTCTGTGATGTGATGTACGTCAACGATCAAGTTGAAGACAAGGCATGAGATGAACAAGGGTCTAAGCGGTTGATGGCGATTGGATTAAGAGTTGGTCAAGGATCGAATCAAGGAGGCTTGGAACCAATTCAAGAGTTGAAGACCAATTGATCGATTGACGTGCATGTGCTTGTAATACGACCTAATTAGAATCCATGATCATCACCTATTTAAAGTTTAGCTTTATTTTGATGCTGCGATTATAACTGCCTGTGATGTGCCGTTTGCATGTGATGTGAATGAAAGCCGGGTAGATAGGTTTACATGTGATGTAACAAACCCAATTGAGACCTAAATTAAAACCTCCTCAATCAAGTCGAGAGTGAACCAACATGAGCAAGTCATATTAGATTAATTGATCTAATTGGTGTCTAGGAAAGCATGAAAGGTGGTTACTTAATTAGGACCTTACTCTCTGAGTAAGGGAAGCCTCCCACCTGCTTACCTGGCCAATTGTTCGATTACCTCTTATGAAAAGCTCAAGGTTGCAAACACTAAGACCTGATTAACCAATATTAAGTCAATAGGTCTTCCACTGTAGTAGAGCTGCTAAGGCCTTTCTGATGTTGATTTGTCTCGGCTGGATACAGTGGTCAAGTTGCATCGGGGGGCTGGACCTCTCTATAGACATGAGATGTTGTAGGATAAAGGTGGGGTTGGGCACCAATAACTGTTAGGTGAGGACCCAATGACGACTTTATTCCTACGGTTATACGGTGGGTCTGACTTAACTAAGAAATGGGACCAATAACTATTAGGTGAGGTTTTCATGGCTTAGAGACCAAGTTACACTGCAACATGCTTGAGAAGCATTGTACAAGAGTTGTACATTCATCAATCTATGTGTCACCAATAACTGTTAGGTGAGGTGGCATGTAAATCGGTGGGACCGCAGTATCCACTAGAAACCCTAGTCGTGTGGGATTTCCGTTTTCCTACCACGGGAGTGTGAGGAATTCGAGAAAATAGTGGGAGTTACATTTGTTCTAAAAGACCTTAGAACAGATTAGGATCAAGTACAAAAGTCTAACTAGAATCTTTACTCTCTGCAGATCATAATGTCAGCCTCAAACCCTTTGACTCATATCCTATAGAACAACCGTTTGACCAAACCCAATTATAAAGACTGGCTCCGCAAATTTCAAAATAGTTTTGAATTATGAGAAATTAGGGTATGTGCTAGACCATGAAATCCCCGTGTTACCAATCTATCCGATCACTGATCAGCGTAAGACGCATGCTAAGTGGACGAACAATGACAATAAAGTTAGGTGTTGCACAATGGCATCCATGTCCAATGAATTACAATGCTAGCATGAGAACATGAGACTGCCAGGGACATATTAAATCACCTGCAAGAGTTGTATGGTGATCAGAGTCACGCAGCTCGGTTTGAAGTATCCAAGAGGCTCTTCAAAGCCAAGATGCCCGATGGGCAGTCTGTCTATGATCATAGTTTGAGCATGATAAAGGACTTAGAGAAGCTTGAGAAGCTTGGCATGACCATGCACAAGGAATTGCAAACGGATTTGATCCCGCAATCCCTTCCAGCTTCATATGAATAGTTTATAGTAAACTACCATATGAACAAGGTTGTATGCACTAAAATAGAATTGTTAAATAAATTGGTAACTACCTTAGGGACCTTGAAGAAGTTCAAGGGGCATCGTTTTCGCTGTCAAGTTGGTTTCTACTTTCAAGAGAGAGTCTATTTGGAAGAAGAAGAAGCCTGCGAAGAAGCAGAAGACTAAGAAAACACCAAGTAAGGAAGTTCCAAAAAAAAGGCCAATTGCAAGGAAAAGTGTTTCCATTGCATCATGGACGGCAATTGGAAGAGGAACTGTCCTACATACATGGGAAGCATAAAGAACATGAAGGGTGACAGACCTTCAGAAGGTTTGTCAGATATGCTCACGATACTTAGGGACTGTTACCTATTGCTAGCAGAAATTTGATTTCTGTATTTTATTTAGCATAGAAAGATTTTTATTTATTTAAAAATTAAATTGATTCAACATGGTTTTATGATTGACAGTCTCTATCACATACATATGAATGTATCTGTGAATATATCTGAGCAAACAGTGAATACCATAGGATCTAATAGATCCAAAAATGAGATAAATCTAAAGTATTTATGGCACCTCAGGCTTGGCCATATAGGAGAAGAATAAACAAATTGGAGAAACATGAGCTTTTGGGCTCATTGACTTTCGAGTCATATTTGATTTGTGAATTCTGCCTTTAAGGAAAGATGGCCAAATTATCCTTTGTAGGACACAGGGAGGTCCACTGAAATACTTACCCTAGTACACACTGATGTGTGTGGCCCATTCGATGTGCAGGCTAGGGGTTGTAATTTTTACTTCATTTTACCGATGATTACTCACGGTATGGATATGTGTATGAGACACAAATATGAAACTTTTTGAAAGGTTCAAAAAGCTTAGATATGAAGTAGAAAAATAAGCACAAAAACTCATTAAGGTTCTTCGATCAGATCGAGGAAGTGAATACCTTAATGGAGAGTTCCGTGATTATCTCAAGGAGAATGGTATAGTTTCATAATGGACTCCTCCTGGTACACCTCAGCTCAATGGAGTGTCAGAGAGGAGGAATCGGACTCTATTGATATGGTCCAGTCCATGATGAGCTTCACTGATTTACCCTTATTTCTTTAGATAGATGCCTTATTTTTAGCTATTTACTTGTTGAATAGAGTTCCCTCTAAATCCGTTCCTACCACACCGTATGAAATATAGCATGGTAAGAAACCAAGTCTTGGTCATCTCAAGATTTGGGGATGTCCGGCCCACGTCAAGAGACTACAGGCGGACAAACTAGAGGCTAGGACCATAAGTGCTCATTTTATAGGATATCCTAAAGAGTCATTAGGATACAATTTTTACGTCTCAGAGGAGCACAATGTGTTTGTGAGCCGTCATGCCATCTTCTTGGAAAACCAGTTTATCCTTAATAGAGGCAGTGGGAGAAAAATTGAGCTTGAAGAGAAAGTCTCTGAAAAGCAACGAGTCATGGATCCTATCGAACCCATTAATACAGAGCCAGTACACGATGTCCCTCAACCACCTCGCAGATCAAGTAGGGTCTCCCATCCTCCCGATAGATACTTAGGTATACTAGAAGAGGATACCGAGGAAATGTTCCTAGTGGGAGATAGGGATCACACGCAGGATCCCAAAACCTACGACGAGGCGATATCTGATATCGATTCCGAGAAATGGTTGGAAGCTATGAAGTCAGAGTTAGACTCCATGCATTCCAACCAAGTCTGGACCTTAGTAGATCCACCAGAAGGTATTGTACCTATTGGATGCAAATGGATCTACAAAAGGAAGATAGGTTCGGATGGAGAGGTAGAGACCTTTTCACCTGTAGCCATGCTGAAATCCATCCGAACATTGCTTGCCATTGCAGCATTTCATGATTATGAAATCTGGCAGATGGATGTGAAAACAGCTTTCCTGAATGGATATCTTGATGAAGACATTTATATGGAACAGCCTTTGGGTTTCACTTCCAGTGATGGAGATCACAAGGTCTGCAAGCTGCAAAGGTCCATCTATGGACTAAAGCAAGCATCTCGGAGTTGGAACACTCGTTTCAATGACGCAATCAAAACGTTTGATT
Organism: Phoenix dactylifera; assembly: GCF_009389715.1. Lineage (NCBI taxonomy): Eukaryota > Viridiplantae > Streptophyta > Magnoliopsida > Arecales > Arecaceae > Phoenix > Phoenix dactylifera. The sequence continues at coordinate 9,508 of NW_024068866.1, read as the reverse complement.
TCATCAAAAACGAAGAGGAACCGTGCGTTTACAAAAGGGTTAGTGGGAGCGCTGTCATATTTCTCGTACTGTACGTGGACGACATCCTCCTGATAGGGAATGATATTCCCATGCTAACCTCGGTCAAGGTCTGGTTGTCAAAAAGGTTCTCCATGAAAGACCTTGGGAAAGTATCCTATATTTTGGAAATAAAGGTCTATAGAGATAGATTTAAAAGGATGCTTGGCCTATCACAGAAGATGTACATAGAGGAAGTGCTGAAAAGGTTCAGCATGGAAAACTCTAAAAGGGGTCTCTTACCCCTAAGGCATGGAATTAATCTCTCCAAGAAGATGTGCCCCAACACATCTGAAGAGATTCAACGCATGAGCAAGATCCCCTATACATCAGCAATAGGGAGCCTCATGTATGCCATGCTATGTACATGACTTGGTATAGTACATGCTGTGAATGTCACGAGCATATGTCAATCAGATCCAGGCAAAAAGCACTGGATAGCTGTGAAGAACAGTCTTAAGTACTTGAGAAGAACTAAGGACATGTTCTTGGTCTTTGGGAGAAGATCAGAGTTGAAGGTAGAAGGATGCACACATATTGATGATAGAAAGTCTACATCAGAATATGTGCAATGGTGGTTCAGTAAATTGGAAGAGTTCCAAACAACCGATCATTATAGATTCTACCTTAGAAGCTGAATGTTAAGCCGTATCTAAGGGTGCAGTGGAAACCTTCTGGTTAAAAGTTCATTGCAGAGTTAGGTGTAATGTCATTAGATGCCATAACACTTTACTGCGATAACATTGGCACCATAGCACTAGCTATGGAGCCAAGGTCTCATCAGAAGTCCAAGCACATGGAGCGGCGCTTCCACCTCATACGCGACTATGTTGACAAGAAATATGTAGAGGTGCAGAGAGTAGACTCCACGGATAACGTGGCAGACCCGTTCACTAAGCAGCTGAGTCAGCAGAAGACTGAAGCCCACCTTGAGAAGATGGGCCTAAGATATATGACCAATTGGCTTTAGTGCAAGTGGGAGATTGTTAGATGTATGCCCTAGAAGCCAATCTGGCTGACACATTGTTAATTCTAGGAACATAATTTTGTACTTGACTATTTATTATTGAATAAATAAAAGGCATCTTTTCATTCATATGATTTATGTGTCTATGAATCGTCTAAGAAATTAATAAGATGATGATGCATATTCTCAAGAGTTGAGAATTTGAGCCATGTATCATTGGTGATTAATTTCTAAATGCTCCTGATCAATGGATCATCACGAGGACGGTGATCGATCCGATCAGTGCACAGATCACTTTCCTTCTGGATGGACGAGACTTGAGTCCACAGTGTAGGGATACTGAAGTGATAGTGCAGGTGCTTGTTAGAGAACAAGGGTACTGAGCGTGACCAAGATAAGAAGTCACTTGGATGTCTATCCATTCGTCAGTGACTTGCTTGATGTTGCAGTAGTATGACTGGTCCTTTGACCTGCGGTGCTTCAGCCACTCACAGTGAGGTTATTGTAGTTTGACTACATGTATACATGGTCTCTAGTCATATGGGTCCTTGTAGTGTAGATTGGCTGCAGTAAGTTCACTGTAGGAGTAGGGTATGCACTCACATGGAATCTATCGACCTTGATAGAAGAGGAGTGATCCTATGTGATTTGTTAGACTGAGTTCTAAGACCTTGGCCAGGGCAGTAATATAAAGTGGAGAAAGAGTTTTCCACTAACGAACTCGAGTCGAATAAATCTTGACATATGACAGACGAAGGGGTTTGACGAGTTATCCATGACCTCCGTCCTGTAGGGATCCACGATAGTAGGACTGTATCACATGATAACTGCACCTAGAGGTTCATCATTCTATTCTACTGGGTAGCCACTACATGCTGCTAGGTGTCACTAGTGGATGGTGGGACTCACAGGGATTATCTCGATGATCGATAAACCCTAATGAGTAGAGTTGGAATCATTCCAATCCATTGAAAGGAGTTTTCA